>NC_135968.1:24775236-24863951 GCF_053455715.1 Rhinoraja longicauda | reverse complement strand
GAGAGAGAGAGAGAGAGGAGAGAGAGAGAGAGAGAGAGAGAGAGAGAGAGGAGGAAGAGAGAGGAGAGAGAGAGAGAGAGAGAGAGGAGAGAGAGAGAGAGAGAGAAGAGAGAGAGAGAGAGAGAGAGAGAGGAGAGAGAGAGAGAGAGAGAGAGAGAGAGAGAGAGAGAGAGAGAGAATACGAACATAGGTGGACTGGTCGTAGTGAGAAAGGAATGCAAGGGCTGTGACGTAACTAAAATTAGAAAACCTGATGTTCACACGAGACGATACGACATGATACGATAGAACTTTATTCATCCCCAGAGGGAAATTAGTCTGCCAGCAGTCATAACACATGACAAGGTACACCAAAACTTGAAATTAAAATTAAATTTTAAAAAAAGATAAGTGACTGTTGACTGGCTGCCGTGTGCACAGTACATTAGCCGGAATGAATAAACAAACAAACAAACAAACACAGACTTATCCCCTGGGCAGAGAATTCTAAACTAGAGTGCCCGCCCCCCTCCCCCCTCCCCCACGCCAGGTCCCCCTTTGTTCTCCCACCGTCCCTCACAGCGGCTGCCTCCACGCCGGATCCCCATTGTTCTTCACGACGCCCCCCCCCCCCCCGCCAGGTCCCCATTGTCTTCTCCTCCCCCCCCCACGCTCATTGACCGCTGATCACGGGTCGATCGCGAGGCCCCACTGCCGCCGATGATGGATTATCAGAGTTTTATTTTTAACATCATAACCTGTGTTGAAAACAATTAGAGTGAACTGTGGGTTTCTTTGTTTTGAATACTCCATTTAAATGTAATAACTCTTGCATTATTTCCATCATGCTGCATTTTCTGCACTCCAGCCCATGGTATTCCCTTAGTGATTGCCCAACTTGCACCACTCATACCTGCACTGCAAATATGCTCACCCTTCTACTTCATCCAATTCTGTCAAACTTTCTGCTTGAAAATCAAGAATAAAATTTAACATTGGATCTGATAGTCCAGAGTCCCATTGTATTGCCAAAAGGATATTTGTAGATCGGATCTTTATGACCCGGGTCACACAAATACATTTCCAGTGCTCTTAAGTTTTACAGAGGGAGAAAGTAATCTTTGATCATTAGTGCTACGTGTTTTGAGGATATCAGTTACTGATGATAGTCATCTCTGTGCATTTGACTCTATTGACATCAATAAAACTACATGTCAGGAGCTCAGTAGTACGAGCAATCACAGATGACTTTCTCTTTGAGGTTGTTTTGAGTACAGCCAGCCATTTTCCATTCATATTATTGCAAACTATATTATGTCTAGGTACTGTTAGGTTAGATTGATCAATCGGTCAGATGAAACCAACACCAGTCATTTAGAATATGTCAATAGTGGAAGCTAGGATCATAATATTATCATTAATGAAAATGTGTGTGAAGTTAAAAATTAAAAATTAAAATATAACCCAAGAGTGACCAAATTAGAACAGTCTGTATACCAAAAGTGCCCCACTTCTATAGGAATTAACCAATGACCTTAGACAATGACATTCATACGAAGGAACTGCAGATACTGGTTTATATGAATGAATGAATGAATGAATGAATGAATGAATGAATGAATGAATGAATGAATGAATGAATGAATGAATGAATGAATCAATTAATTAATTAATTAATTAATTGACTGATTAATGTTTATTGGCCAAGTATGTGCATATACAAGGAATGTGCCTTGGTGCTCCGCTCACAAATGACAACACAAACATACAGTTAACAATTGAGAATAAAGCATAAACACATCAAAACAATAAGGATACAACATTACGGTCTAAACATGTGGGTGAAAAGCTGGCACAAAAAGCTGACGTAACTCAATGGGTCACACAGCATCTCAGGAGAAAAGGAATGGGTGACGTTTCGGGTCGAGACCCTTTTTCAGACTGAGAGTCTGGGGAAAGGGAAATGGATATTGATGGTGATATCGAGAGATATATAACAAATGAATGAAATATATGCAAAAAGTAATGGTGATAAAGGAAACAGGCCATTGTTAGCTGCGGGCTAGGTGAAACCGAGTTACAGACAATGAGACTCAACAAGATGGCTTTGAACCTAGTACAATGACTATGGTGGGGGAAGGACAAAGAGAGCGGGGGAACGCAAGGGTTACTTGAAGTTAGAGAAATCAACATTTATACTACTGGGGTGTAAGCTGCCCAAGCAAATTATATGATTTGGTCTATTGACTGTCTACCAATCATTGGACACCTCCACAATGTATTCTCTCTATCCACACAGCATGCCTTGTCTCCAGGGCCACCTAGATGTGACCGGGACATGGAAGAGAGCTTGTCAGAGTGATCACCCTGCCACGGGAGAAACAAACGAGATGGGACACTTCCAATTCATTTAGATTCTGGCGCATTTGTATTACTGAAACTACCTTAAAGAAGCCCAATTGCCTAATTGCTTGTTTCATCTAGATGAGCCACTACTAATCCTACATAAGCATAAGAAAGCACTAATTATTGGACCCACTGGGAACTTTAACATTCTGTATGTCCTGGGCAGCGCTAATTAATAGAGCAATTATTACACAGCACTGTTTTCCGAGGTGACTCCAATGTGACGATTAGATAGAAGCAAAGAGTGTGAGCAAAGGCAGAGAAAGATGCAATGAAATATTTCTCTATGCTGCTTTAGACAATCTCAGTTAAAAATTACTTCACTTATCTTAGAATTTGTGCATTACATTACCACAATTTGAGCCTCCCTTAATTTCAGTTCTGAGTTTACACCTACATTAAGCAATATAAGCTTGGTGAGATTGCAGAAAACAGTGATAAAACATCACTAACACCCATACAGAAATAAAACTGAATTAATACTGCAATGCTTCAATTTGAAATTATTTTCTTCTTTGTTAGTGGAGATGTATTGATAAAATAATATTCTTGGACCTTATGGCAAAACATCACTGCCTCAGAATTTAATTCATCAATGAATGGGTCTAGTTTGGATGGGGCATCTTGGCCACCATGGACGAGTTGGGTCGAAGGGCCTGTTTTCATGCTGCTTGACTCGGACTAAAAATAGGATTGACTGAATTAACATTGATATATTGTTCAAAGTAATTCTCTTCTCATTCACTTAAATGTATTTCCATAAATACCGGAAAATATGTACATTGTGAATATGTACATTGTGACTGTAAAATGCTTGACCAACAACTCATTAACTCAAAGGGTTGGCACAGAAGTGCATCATTTATGAATGTTATATTTTAAAAGATTTTAAGTTATTGTTGACTCGAATAGATACAAGCGAAAGCATTTGTGCTGGAAAAATCTGGAAAAACTTCCATAAAAATTAAATCCCACAAATAGACAAAGCTTTAAATCTATCCTTTCCTGACCCTCTCTAAACCAATGATTGGATCCTCTCCTCCAACCAGCAGAGACCACCTTTCTCTGACATCAGATTAACACACATAAAACACAGAATGGTGTACATTAAGGATCAAATGAACAAACATTTGTATTTAATTTAAAACCGAGAACCTTTTTCAGAATCCTAATGATTAATGCCCCACACCACCAAATCCATCTCCTCAAATTCAATCTTTCTCTCTGTGTGCCTCTCTTATTTTTAGCTATTTATCATTTGGGTGAGAGTCAATTTCCTGCAAACATATTTTCAGAATTTGCAGCCTCAGCTTCTATAGGATGCACAATCCCTTCACTGTTTACCTGCGTCAAAGTAAATAAGACAGCCAACAATCTGGTTCTACGCTGATCAGGGCCATGGTTCATAGTTAAGGGGCCATGTACTTGGGTTGTTTAACAGATGAATTTTCTGGCTTTAATAATGAAGAGTTTGTCTTTTCTCGAGAGGATTCTGGACCGTGCCCATGTTTGGCAGCATGTTTTGCCACAGTGGGGAAAGAGAAAACGACTTCATGCTGTTAGCTTTGAGAAAACAGCACCCGCTAGCCATTCAGAAGTCTATGAAGGTGGCCCTCAGTCTGAGTGTGAGCTTGGGTTTGCCCTCACCTCTGAAATGATAACCATGCATCTTATATCGACTTGAGCTGGAGTCTAAACTAAAACTAAATTAAACTGAAACTAAAACAATCCACAGCTCAGCAAACGGGTTAACAGCAGGCCTTCCAAAAGCCGTCAAGAACAAGTTGGTTCTCATTAATTGGGGAACAATTTCTGGTGGGCGGCACAGTGGCAGAGTTATTGCCTTATAGCTCCAGAGATCCAGGTTCAATCCTGCTGTAATTCAACGGGTCAGGCAGCATCGTTTTGAGTTGGGAGCCTTCTTCAATACTCCGAGTGCAGCCCTATCAACATCTTTACGATTTGGACAATATGTTTATCACATTCACTTGTTGGAGAATTTCTCGAATCTCCAGAGCTTGATACCCAGAAGACACATACCTTCACCACAATGTTTACAGAGGTGGGGGGTGGGTTCCAGGAAAATCCAGCATTGCTTTCAATGCATGGAGAATGCAAGTTCTCCAGAATGGCTTGGAGAAGACTTGCACATACAGGTGTGCATTTGCAGTCTGCGCATGGTAATAAAAAGGGGAGTGCTGAACTGGATTCTTTGAACATTCAATTATTCAGTGTACCTCTTACAAGCAAGTACTTTGGTATTTCCTTAAATGAATCCCTTGAGCTAACATTTCCTTACTATAGAACGGGTTTTTTCTTCATTAAACATGAAGGTAACAATAGGTCGGGAGTCATGCTTTAATTTGCAATTAGCATTCAGCAGCTAGCGAACACCTTTGTTATATTCACCCCTGAAGCTGCATTTTACTGATATAAACAAGCCCTGCAGTTCGGCCAGTGACAGTCAGCTTTGACAGTTTGCAACTAGAAGCTACACAACACAACTTATTTAACGCTAATTATTGTCGAGCTACTTACACAGTTCCTGTCAGAATCCGTGGCACTTTAACCTCTCATTCCTTTTCTTTTTAGAATTAATGATAAGCATGGACATATCATAGATGAATAGTTCATCTCAAATGACTTGCTGCCATCCTAGTGATCATTATAGTCCCTCATTAGTTTTGTTTGTTCTGTATGTGTTCATTAGATGCAGCCTTAACTAAGTTCTTTACTTCAGTGAATTTACTCTATAAGCCTTAATTTCAGTTGGGATTGAAAGGTCGGGGATTGACACTGAGGTTCTTTGTGATCATTCAAAATCGTATTTTACCATTTGAAATTGGAAACATTGTTACAATAGACGCACAGAGCTTTTGATGGTTTTATTGAAATGTACAATCGGCAGCCAAGCCTCCGCTTCGACATATAAAAGTCACAAAAATTACCGTTTTTGGAACTGTTGGATCTTTGGATCTATTTTTTTGGATCTGTTAGAATTTTGGATCTTTGGATCAAACATCTCATCAATTGTTGAAACAAATCATTATAATGGCAACAGATTAGAGAAAATAATCACAATGCAAAATAATCAGCTATGAGCATAGATGATAGAACAGTACAGCACAAGAACAGGCCCTTCGGCCCGTGAATGTCTGTGTTGAACATGATGCCAAGAGCAACACTTATCTACCTGCATATTCAAGATTCAAGATTCAAGATTCAAGATATCTTTATTTGTCATCCAAAAAACAAGCTTTTTGGATGAAATTTAGTCACCCACAGTCCAATAATAAAAACAATAAAACAAGCAAATTACACAACCCCAACCAACACACAAAAAAAAGAAACATCCATCACAGTGAGTCTCCTCCACTCCCCTCCTCACTGTGATGGAAGGCCAGAATGTATTTTCCCTTCCCCTGCCGTCTTCTCCCGCGGCCAGGTTGGTGTCGTTGCCACGTTCCAGGCCGCGCCGGACGGTGAAAGGTCCGCAGCGGGCCGACCCAAGCCACATCCCTCCATTCCACTTCTTCGGTCTGAAGAAGGGTTCCTATCGGAAAGGCTACCCATTCCTTTTCTCCAGAGATGCTGCCTGAGCTGTTGAGCTACTCCAGCATTTTGTGTCTATCTCCAGTATAAACCAGCATTTGCAGTTCCTTCCTGCACATTCCTTCCATACCCTGTACAACCACATACCTATCCGAAGGTCTCATAAATGCCCTGTCAGGTCCTACCTTTGGAATTTGGGCCCTGATGATGTGATCTGAACATGGTGTTTTGCCCGATACCAGGTTAAACCTAGAAACATAAAAAATAGGTGCAGGACGAGGCCATTTAGTCCTTCGAGCCAGCACCGCCATTCATTGTTATCACTGGAGCCCCAAATACTTGATTCTTGCAGCATTTACCAGGAAGGAATAACATTAAGGCTAAAGGATATCACCCATCAAATATAAGTGTCACCACTGGCTGTTCTATCAGTATCAGGGCAGTTTATTCCCAGTTGAGTTGCCTGAAGTCGTATCTGAACCCAACCTTTCAGACTCAAATGCAGCACTACTCCTGTTACAAGTGCTCCACTCGCTTTAAATATTGTATTTAGAGACATGTATTCTTACCTCCAATAGCAGGGGCGCTCTGGAAGCCTCTAGCATCTGACCTTCACCTCTCTCATTAACTCAATGTCACTTCATATAGATGAAGATTTTTTTCCCCAGCAAACTCAAAATGTCCTAAGTTACCATTCAAGCTGCTCATTATAGAGTCAGAGAGTCGTAGAGTGATACAGTGTGGAAACAGGACCTTCAGCCCAACTTGCCCACACCGGCCAACTTGTCCCAGCTACACTAGTCCCACCTGCCCGTGTTTGGTCCATATCCCTCTAAACCTGTCGTATCCATGTACCTGTCTAACTGTTTCTTAAATGTTGGGATAGTTCCTGCTTCAACTACCTTCTCTGGTAGCTTGTTCCATACACCCACCACTCTATGTGTGAAAACGTTACCCCTCAGATTCCTATTAAATCATTTCCCCTTCACCTTAAACCTATGTCCTCCAGTTCTCGATCCACCTACTCTGGGCAAGATATTCTGTGCATCTACCCAATCTATTCCTCTCATGATATTATACACCTCGATAAGATCACCCCTCATCCTCCTGCGCTCCAAGGAATGGGTGTCCCAGCCTACTCAACCTCTCCCTAAAGCTCAGACTCTCTAGTCCTGGCAACATACCTGCTGTCGTGCCTTTGTGACTTTAGACCTGGTAATTTCAACCTCCCATCACAAAGAATGTGTCGCAACTTGAAATCTTACCAGGAAGGAATAACATTAAGGATAAAGGATATCACCCATCAAATATATGTGTCACCCCTGGCTGTTCGATCAGTATTAAGGCAGTTTCCTTCCAGTTCCGTCCCATTCTCTCTTTCTCTCCCCAGATACTGCCTGACTTACTGAGTATTTCCAGCATTTTCTGTTTTTTATTAAAGGTTTTGAAGCACTGTTTCTTCACGAAGGCTTGCCAAATTCTAGGCAAATCGCCCAAGTCCCTTTCCCACAGGAAATTTGGTTGCCCATTTCCTTCACCATGTATCTTTTCATAGAAAATAGGTGCAGGAGGAGGCCACTCAGCCCTTCGAGCCAGCACTGCTTTTCCTTGTGGGTTTGAAAAGCTTCTGTGAAGCAAAGTTAATTCAGCGTTATGGTGAAGCAGATTTCCAGGAGTTTATTCCACTCTCTTCATCCACGAAATGGATTCACATTCTTTCTCAATGTACGATCCTCCATGGATAAGTATAGGAACTCACGCCAACTGTTGTTACCCGCCTTTGAATGAAGATAGGATTGAAAAGTTCCTTCTTGATCATCATTACATAATATTTAGAATGTAAGCAAGTACAGCCACAAGAACAGGGCCTTCGGCAAACAGTGTCTATGCCGAACATAATGCCAAGATAAACAAATCTCATCTGCCTGCTTATGATCTATATCGCTCCATTCCCAGATAACCACGTGCCTATCTAAAAACCTCTTAAATCCCACCATCATATCATTATGTTGTTTGTGCACAGCTCATGTATTGTCTACTAAAGAAAACACGTAAATTTGAGAGGACAATGAGGCTTCTTTCAAGGATTGAATAGAATTAGCAATTTAAGGCATTGCTAAAGCCTGGTAAGTATGTTGCAATAACATATTAGTCTTAAATTATACTCTTTTATGTGACAAAACCTGGTCTAATCCAATAAAGGAATGTGTATGAGCATTAAAAGCCAGAGGCATAGTCAGAATTCAATATAGATTTGATCCCAGCCCCGTGCAGCCCCTGCCAAATGTGAAAATGTAACATGCGCACTCTGCAACATCTTCCAGCGATCAGAAGCAAAATCCAAAAAGACTCAAACCAACACCCTTTGACAGCTGACAGCAGGAGGCATTAACAACATGGTCGAGAACAAGCCAGTAATTCACACTGCCAGCACATTCTGCATAAGTACCTCCTAACATCAGCTGCTGACAATGACCAACATTTCCAAATGCAGGGCTACTTGTCTGCAGGCAATAGCTGGTATACCTCAAGAAACAGCTTTTTGTTCTCTATTACTCAACAAAAGAGAGAGGGGAGCATCGTCAATAAAACTGTTGAAAGCAGTCAGTCTGAAGAAGGATCTCGACCCAAAACTTTTCTTATCCATGTCCTCCAGAGATGCTGCCTGACCTGCTGAGTTACTCCAGCACTCTGGTTTTATTTGGTAAACAAGCATCTGTAGTTCCTTGTGGCTGTATTGAAAGCAGCCATAGCTTGTAACTATCATCTGTGATTTAAGTAACATTTTCATGGGGTTTTTCCTTATTGATGTACTCTTCAATTTGGTTTACAAACAGAAGTTGTAAAGCAAGGCTGGGTTCACTTTATTATGGGAATATATGTAGAGAGTAAGAGTCATAATTAGATTCATTTAATTCACATTGCAGCTGAGAAATTGGTTTCTGAGCCCAGCGCTATGCTTTGGGTTTTAGTGTATGGCGAAGAAAATACAGTGACTATGGATTTAAATCTAGATCCAGGGGGGATGGGGGAACATGGAGGAGCCAGGCAGAAGAGAGTTGATGAAGATGGGTGAAGGGGCCATGAAATTGGAGCTTTGGACTGAAATGACTAGAGAATGGCTTCTGGAGATTCTGATATTCGGGTGGGGTAATGGTTGTCACAGCATGAAACCAAACAAATGTGGCCAAACCAAAGTTTTATACAGCTGTAACATGACTTCTCAGCTTTAATATCCAATGCCCCGACTGATGAAGGCTAATACATGTCCATAATTTGCAAGCAGCTCTTTCCATAACTCTTTTGACCGCAGCTTGACTGAATGTTGTAGGTAATTTGGTGTGGTTCTGACATTATAAATCAGCAGAAATTATGGCCTAAGTGAAATGAAAGCGGAGACTTGGATTTACATAATTTCTTTCAGGCTTTATAACCATTGAGGTAATTTAGACAATAGACAATAGACAATAGGTGCAGGAGTAGGCCATTCGGCCCTTTGAACCAGCACCGCCATTCAATGTGATCATGGCTGATCATTCTCAATCAGTACCCCGTTCCTGCCCTCTCCCCATACCCCCTGACTCCGCTATCCTTAAGAGCTCTATCTAGCTCTCTCTTGAATGCATTCAGAGAATTGGCCTCCACTGCCTTCTGAGGCAGAGAATTCCACAGATTCACAACTCTCTGACTGAAAAGGTTTTTTCTCATCTCCGTTCTAAATGGCCTACCCCTTATTCTTAAACTGTGGCCCCTGGTTCTGGACTCCCCCAACACTGGGGACATGTTTCCTGCCTCTAACGTGTCCAACCCCTGAATAATCTTAAACGTTTTGATAAGATCCCCTCTCATCCTTCTAAATTCCAGTGTATACAAGCCTAGTCGCTCCAGCCTTTCAACATATGACAGTCCCGCCATTCCGGGAATTAACCTAGTAAACCTACGCTGCACGCCCTCAATAGCAAGAATATCCTTCCTCAAATTTGGAGACCAAAACTGCACACAGTACTCAGGTGCGGTCTCACTAGGGCCCTGTAATTTAGGACTAATCCATTGTAATTTTGGGACTAAGTTTGTATTTAGAAAATTATCATTGCTAGCAACAGGCTATGTTACTCAATCTTGAGTACTCAGAGTAAATTTGGTTAAGGGGTAAATATTGGATAAATATGAAATCTATAACAATATAGAAAATATACATAGAATCAGAGTCATACAGTGTGGAAACAGATCCTTCAGCTCAACTTGCCCACACTGATCTACTCAAGTCCCACTTGCCTGAGTTTAGCCCATGTCCCTCTAAACCTGTCCTATCCATGTACCTGTCCAATTGCTTCTTAAACGTTGCAATCGTGCCTGCCTCAACTACCTCCTCTGGCAGCTCGTTCCATACATCCACCACCCCGTGTGAAATATATTATATATACGTTTAAAATATTCCATGGGGATATTTGGGGATAACTGAAGGGAAGAAATGCAGACAAATGGACCAGTCATTGCGGTTCAGAAGGTGGAACTGTTGTGGGTGGAGTTGTTTCTGGAGCAGAGATTGAAGTAATGCCAGATGTGGGAATGCCAAGAAGTAGAAGCAGGCTCCATGGTTCACAACAATGCCCTGGACAAGTAATTGCCACCATCTATAGATGGGATTACAGGTTTATGTGAGGAACTCTTCTGTAATTACATTCCGCACTGTGTACAAATTTAATTTAATCATAAGCTTGCCATTCACTGTGGGTTAAGAAGTGTGGGTGGATGAAAGTTCACATCGTTGCTCTGCATCAAAGAATTTGTGTTGCTGTTCTATGAGTGGAAAGAATATTTTTATGGAAGTAAGGAATTCATACAAAGTAATTGCAGTGTGATTAAAATATAAATTAACCAATAGAAAAGAATACTTTACAAAGACTCAACTCAAGGCTGGTGGTTGTTCAGATCAAATCATTTTTTTCAGTTAAAAGAAAAGACACAAAGTGCTGGAGTAACTCAGCAGGTCAGGGAGCAGCTCTGGAGAACATGGATAGGTGATGTTTTGGGTCAGGACCCTTCTTCAGACTGAAGAAATGTCCCAATCCGAAACGCCACCTATCCATGTTCTCCAAAGATGCTGCCTGACTGGCTAAGTTACTCCAGCACTTTGTTCCTTTTTGTGTAAACCAGCCTCTGCAGTTCCGTGTTTCTACATTCTGTTCAGTGGTCTTTGCGTAGATGGTTACTAGATAGACATACAAATGGCAGATAGACGATGAGGTATATATAAAATGGTACACTGATTTCCTTCTACACTACAAAGATGTACAGCTTTGGAGGTTAATTGGCTTCGGTAAAATTGTATATTGTCCCTAGTGTGTAGGATAGTGTTAGTGTATGGGGTGACTGTTGGCTGGTGTGGACGGTGGGCTAAAGGGCCTGTTTCTGTGCTGTATCTCTAAAGTCTATAGTCTAAAGTTTAAAGATAAGCAGTTAATTAGATAGAAAACATATTATTCTCCAAAAAGATAATGGTTACATTTTCTGATTAACAGTTAACTTAAACAACATGACTTCTAATTGTTGGTTTTATACAACTATTTAAAAAAATGCAGTAAAATTGTTCTTTGCTAAGTAATGAGCAACTATGAATAACAGCATTTCAATCTGTTCCAGGACTGATGGATGGTAGTGAGAAAAAATCTACTGAATTAACATTTTGCTTTTATCTCCCTTCTAATAGCTTACTGTCTGGACAGATACCGTCAAGAACTATTTCTTCTGTGTTGCCTTGTGTTGTTTTGCCTAATTCAGCCAAGTTTCCATTTTACCTCTACAAAGTTTATGGGAAAGCACGGCCCATCAAAACTATTTTGTATTCCGCTGGATGTAAATAATATCTCTTTGACTGCAGGATTAATTGAAAAGAAATGTGCATCGAGCATGGTTATCCCACGGGTTTTGACTGAACTTGACCTCTTGACCTGACTTACGGTTAAACGATGTTAAACATGCAGCCATGCACAGTCCAATATGTGACTGGAAAAGATATCTTGTTACATTAATTTCTAATAGTGATGACTGTCAACAAGACCTATGAAGAAAGCATACTGGATAACTTCTTAACCATTATGTTATCAGAATACTTACGTGGCATTAGTATTCAGTTAATTTGTTTCTGGGGCCAGTAAATACCATTACATCTGCATAAGTAGGTTTAAACACTTCATAAATAGAGTCCTGACTCTGGATTTCTTGCTAATATAATGACTGTGTTAAGACTGATTGACTCAGGTCATGGCAAAGTAACAATCCACTGGAGAGAATGTGCATCTGATCCATGGCAGTCCAGTGGCACCATTCACTTCAGTGACTAATGATGAAGCAGGATCATCTCTCTCTTCCCATACAGCTATTAATGCTGTAATTTTCGTTTTCAATTCAGGGAGGTCGTAAATTATCCCCCCCATCCCCTCGATTGGAGCAGTAGGATTTACTGGGATTCCACTTTTTAATTTTGGCGGAGTAAGGAGAATGCTTGACTGTTTTATTAAGATGAGGAATGGCTATAATATAGGACGTCACCTGAGTTAAAAGAAGTAAGAAGGTAGGTTGAGGAGTTGATGGTTTTATGAGTCTGGAGATCGTACAACGAAAGGAAGATTGAAGATCCTTAGGTTAAAGTCATGTGAATGAATGAGTTAGAGTCAGAACAGCACTGTTGAAGAGGAGCAATATTAGTTCAATCGAATGTGCAAACTTACGATGTCCTAACACAAACACACTTGTGCATGAACTCTGCAGTGACATTGAACGTACAGAGTTTTGGGGGGACTTTAGGTTCACCGAGCAGTTTACGAAGATTTCCAGTGAAATGTTAACCAAACTGGAATTTGAGATGTGCGCTTAGCCTCGATGCAAACCCTAGTGTTATTATGTACATATGACATTATTAGCCTGAGTACTCTAAGTGAGGTCTCAACATAACAAATATGTCACCAACAGCATTGCTTTGTTAATTGAGCTCTGTCTGTGTGCTTAAAAAAAAGCTCCTAATGCCATAGTATGGAAAGGTTTCTTCGTTAAAGAGGTTAAAGGTTATTTGGAAGAGAACATGAAAACAGAGTTCAGAAACTTATAACAACAGATATCCATTCCCATGGTAATTGGAAATAATTAAAACCAAGTACTGGGAACTTAAAAAGTAATGAGTTTTGCTCCATGCAGTATTTTTGCATTTCTGATTACAGAAAAATACGCTTGATCAAATGATACAAATGCTTGGTTCAATTAATTTCCCTACCTCCAAACCCCTTCCAAAATACAGCCCTTTTAAATAACACAAAAATGTGGCCCATGGTGGACTTTTATAGTAATTGGAAGAGACAGCAATAAAAAGTAATTAGACTTGAACATGCTCTCTGCTCAATATTTTACATACTATTGAAAATGTTTGGTTTTTCTCTTCCCCTCTCTGCAAGCAAAATGGAAGTGAATAAATAATAAATATTAAATGTAGGCAATTCTTTATGGTTTAGTTTAGCTTAATTTAGATTAGTTTAGAGATACAGCATGGAAACGGGCCCTTTGGCTCATCGAGACCGTGCCGATCACGATCACCCTTACACTGGTTCTTTCCTACACACTTGGGACAATTTACTGAAGCCAATAAACCTACCAACCTGCACGTCTTTGGGATGTGGGAGGAAACCGGAGCACCTGGAGAAAACCCACATGGTCACAGGGAAAACGTACAAACTCCGTACAGTCAGCACCCGTAGTCTCATCGAAGCCGGGTCTCTGGCACTATAAGGCAGCAGCACTACCGCTGTGCCACTGGGTCGCCCCAAACAGGAAAGTGGGAACAATTGCGGTGCAAGTCAGCAGTAAACATCAATCGTTAATTGACCTGCATTGTGATGAAAAGAATGGAGCCCTTCCCAAAGGCAGCCTTGGAAATGGATTGAAAGTTTTCACTCAATTTACTTGTTATCAGATTAGTTTCATCACTCACAAAACTGACCTTAGTGCCTTACTCTATTACCTTGCGGCCATTTTATTTTAGTATCAAGAGGGCAAGAAAAAAATCTTTAAAGATGATGTGCTTTCATATAACGAGTTGAGCCTTCCTCTTAATTTAGTTCACTGCACTTTGCAGACCCTAAAGAGCTGTCATTGCACAGAGTTTCATTGCTTGCACCTGCTAAAACATTTGTGGTATTTGAAAGCCAGTGAAACACATTTGCTTTTCATTTTATCAAACTTCAAAAATCTTTGAAGTGTTTAATAGCAGGCCAGAAAAGATTTTTGCCTCTTAATCATTTACTTGTAGGGCACATTCTGCACTAGTATCCTGTCATGCAGAAAACGAGTTTAGACTGTTTTTATTAAGTGCTGCATGCCAGGTCAATGTTCATTAGAGGTGTTTTAAAAGCTTCAATGTTGTTATTTATGAGAAAACAGAAAATGTTTGGCACTTCCACAAATATATCAAAAGGAAAAGAAAGAATAATAACAAAAAAAAAGTTTCTTCAGTAATCTACAAATCCTGAATTAAGAGCGTTATTTATTAAGAAGAAAAATATTGTTTTCTATTTAAGGTAAATAAATTACACCTGCTTTCCCGCATTGGCTGGTACGGTTACCCACTATTTTAATCAAATTATTGCATTTGTTCTTCTGCATATTTCTGTCTTACATGACCTCAAACTTCCCGTGAACCACAACCTGAACAAAGGCCGCCCACTGTCTTTGCAGTAAATCTGTTGTCTCCCTCTTAGGCCCTCAACCTGGGATCATAGATCACCCTGTAACCCAGCTTGCTTCAATTTACTCAATTAACTCTGGTAAGGTCCTTGTAACTTTTGCAGATGTTTCTTTATTATTAGGGCCTATAATGTACATGTGAGATCATAAGCCTGAGGTTATGGCAAGGTTGGCGGGGGAAGGGTAACGACTAAGCAGCCCAACAATTCTTTCCTCAGGGGTTAAAAAGTTGCTTTTAAATTTTTTAGATGTGATCTCTTGGTAAAGCAGAGGGAAATAAGATGCTATCAGAGTTGGGAACAGCTTGTGTAGAATAACTATTTCACATGTATGTGAGATAATGTTTTGATTAACAGATGTTTAATTGACCCATCCATCATGAAAAGAACTTGTTCAAAAGTCACTATGGATAAGTAAATTATTAGCAACCCTGCAGGTGTGGAACTTCCAACTCTATTACTCTTCTGCAATGGATCTTCTGAAGATTCTGTGCATCAGTGATTTATATCCAGTAGTGAATCTACAGTAACCAGACATAGTTTGTTTAACTTTTTTTAAGAATACATTTAATGAAACAAAGCTTCTTGGGGAGTTTACTTATTGGCAAAATAACTCCAGTGTGACTACAATTCACATCCCCCAGCAGTTTGCAATGCTTTTGTCTCTAAACCTTATGCATTTCATAAGCCAGAATTGCTAAACCCACAACTCAATCTTGCATCAATTTAGAACCAGTTATAATTCAAACGGGATTGCCCTAATAGGATACATTTTCCTTGTGAGATGCTGATTACAGAATGTAAAAAAGGGAAAAAAAACCACAATAACAACTTTCCATGCTGAGCGCATGGATTTATATTAAGCACCAATTGTTTAGGGTTGCTATATGGTCTCATACTTTTTTTCCCCATTCGGTAACATTTTCTTTTAGTACAGTACCCAGTAAAAAAACAAAGTTCAGCTTGTTTATGTGACTTACCTCTAAAGTGTGTTACCGCCTATTACCCAGTGTAGATCGAAAGTGGAAAATACTATTAAGATGTCTATATAAATATCAACCCTCAATATAGCCTGGCATTGAACGATGCCACATATTGCGTATTGGCAATGTTCCTTGCTGGGTCATGATGATAAGGGAAAGCAGTGAGAATATTATCTAACAAGTCTGTAACTGAATGATACATTTGAAGAAAATACATGGTAGAATTACTGATTCTCAAAAGTCAGAGATGTCGATCCAGAGATATTATTTTAAATCCCATTACGTCACCGAGTGAATTCAAATTAAGTTAATTAACTCTTTGGAATAAATAGCTGATGTTGTTAAAGGTGACTATTTAACCGATAACACGAGACACTGATGTCCTTTGTCCTACCTGCCCCGTCCTAACCCAACATTGATTTACATGAACCTTCTCTCACCTCATGTACTGCACTCGGTGTCCCCAATGCGGCCTCCTTTACATTAGCGAGACCAAGTGTAGACTTGGCGACTGTTTCTCCGAACACGAGCACTCGGCCTCCTCCATTGCCAGAGTGAGGCCACACGCAAACTGGAGGGACGGTACCTCATATTCCGCTTGGGTAGCTTACAACCCAACCGTATGAATGGTGAATTCTCCAATTCTAGGTATCTGACCTACAACCCCTCCCCACTCCTTCTTCCCCCCCTCCCCACTCCCCTTCCATGTGTCCCACCTGGGCACACACCAATAGCAGCCCTCCCCATCTCCAACTATATTCCTGCCTCTGGCTTCATAATTCATACATCTTCTATCCTTATCTGACTCCTCTTGTCTTTCCGTCTCTGACCTTTGTCCAATCATCTGCCTCTCACAAAGCCTGCTCACCCGTGTCCACCTATCACTTACCAGGCTTTGTTCTGCCCTCCTCTCTTCCAACCTTCTCCCCCCCTACCACAATAGTCATAGAGTGATACAGAATGGAAAAGGCCCTTTGGTCCAACTTGCCCACACTGGACAACATATTCCAGCTACACTAGTCCCACCTGCCTGTATTTGGTCCATATCCCTCCAAACCTGTCCTATACCATGTACCTCTCTAACTGTTTCTCAAATGTTGCATAGTCGTTCAGACAATCAGTCTGAAGAAGGGTCTTGATCCAAAACGTCACCTACCCATGTTCTCCAGAGATGCTGCCTGACCTGCTGAGTTACTCCAGCACTTTGTGTCTTTTTTTGTAAATCTGCAGCTCCTGGTTCCTTCATTGATTTACCGATGTTTTGATTCTTGACTGCTCTAGTCTAGCCATCCACTCAGTCGAGGAAGGATAATAAATATCCAACTGTCCCATTAGTGAATACAAATTGTAGGATTATACATCACATAAAATAGTATCCAGTTAGAAAAGGAAAAATCTGCCTTGTTTTCAGCATTTTGTATTTTAATTTAGAACCTGCACCTATGTAAACATGGATTGCTTTCTCTAGAATGGCAGAGATTCATGGGAGACATCTTAGATGTATATAAAAATCATGAGAGTCATAGATAAGGTCGACATTCAGAAGCTTTTTCCCAGGTGCAAATGGCAAAGACTAGAGGGCATAGCTTTAAGGTGAGTGGGGCAAAGTTTAACGGAGATGTATGTACTGGGCAAGTTTTTTTAACACAGAGGTTGGTGGGTGCCTGGATCATGGCGTTGTTGGAGGCAGATACGATAGTGCTGTTTGGATAGGAACATAGATATGCAGAGACTGGAGGGATATGGACCATATGCGGGCAGAGGTTGTTAGTTTAACGGCATCATATTCAGCATGGACATTTTGGGCTGAAGGGCCTGTTTCCATACTGTACTTTTCTAAGTGCTATCAATAAGCAGCTCTATAACCAAAGTCTTCCCCAGACACTTGGCTACTTCAGATGTGTTGTCACCTTTTCAGGAATAAGAAAAGTCCACTGGCACCTCACAAATTCTGCTGTGTGCAAAAAACTGGAAAGTTAGTTTTTAGCAAATAACCGGAAAGGCAGATTTTTGTTTGCAAGATAAATGTTTAGTTAGAAACCTGCAGAGAATGCCCCTTCTCTTTAAAATGTGTCCCATCCACCTGGAAGGGTAGATGTTTTGATGTCATGCATAAAAAATGGCATCTCCTTCAGTATTGCACTGAAATGTCAGCTGAGAATTACAAATGAGGCAGAACTCCTGCAAACATGTCACATGGAAAATAGGCGTAGGAGGGCCGAGGCAACATCACATTGAGAGGAGACAGAGACAAAAGGCTCGAGTAACTCATCAGGTCAGGCAGCATCTCTGGAGAAAAGGAATAGGTTTCGGGCCAAGACCCTTCTTCAGACTGAGAGTCAGGGAAAAGAGGTACGAGAGATATCGACGATACTTAGGAGAAATGAATGGAAGATATGTAAAAAGTCACGATAATCAAGGAAATGTGGGGCATGCAATCGGCCATTGTTGGCAATGGGATAGGTGATTATGAGTATACAGAGAGGAACTCAACAGGATGACGAGTTAGATTTAGCTCTTAGGAGAGTGAGATTTAGCTCTTAGGGCTAAAGGAATATGGGGAAAAAGCAGGAACGGGGTACTGATTTTAGATGATCAGCCATGATCATATTGAATGGCGATGCTGGCTCGAAGGGCCGAATGGCCTACTTCTGCACCTATTTTCTATGTTTCTAAAACTAGCACGACGACTAGGGTGGGGGAGTGATGGAGAGAGCGGGGATAACATGTACACAGACAGCGGGACTCAACAGGACGACAGTTGCAGGCAGAGATTTAGATTTATCCAGAACCAAAGAAAGTAAAGATAGGTCTTTTATCACTGTCAACCAAGACTGAAACACATTGTGACTTCATTTGTATTTATCTTATTCTACTTGTATAGAGTAGAAAAATAAACGTACCCAACGAAAGCACCTTGCAATGCCAAAGGCTCGTGTTCGATTCTGACCTTGGGTGCTGACTGTGTGGAGTTTGCACGTTCCCCTGTGACTACGTGGGTTTCCTCCGGGTGCTCTGGTTTCCTCCCACATCCCAAAGATGTGCAGGTTTGGAGGTTAATTTGTGTCTGTAAATTGTCCCGAGTGTGCAGGGAGCGGATGTGAAAGTGGGATAATGTAGAATTGGTGTGTACGGGTGATTGATGGACGGTGTGGACTTGATTGGTTGAAGGGCCTGTTTCCATGCTGTATCTTTAATTAATCAAAACCAGATGAGGGCATTGGGGGTCAGTGCAAAGCTTATTTCACATAACCAAACCTAAATTTTAACATACTTCATCCAGGTGGCTTAAATTGTGAGGATATATAATTTTGTTTCAAAGATCAGTATGAGAAAAGAGTCTATGCGATCAAACCTTTTCTATTGTTTCTATTGACAGACCTCTATCATCAATTGGACTTTACTGGACTTAATCTTCCACTAAATGTTATTCCCTTTATTACGTACCTGTTCACTGTAAATGGCTTGATTGTAATCACATATAGTCTTTCTTCTGAGTGGTTAGCATGCAACAACATGCAACATTCTCCCCATGACCTACGTATTTTATTCTGGGTGGTTCGGTATCCTCCCACACTCCAAAGACGTGCGGGTTTGTAGGTTAATTGGCTTGGTGTAGCGACCATAGAAAGTGGTCCTAGTTGTCAAACCCTCAGATTGGCCAGCAAGGTCACGTGTGGGTGCAACCGTAGGGATTGGTCCAGAGAGCGACACCGCTGATTGGACAGCGTGGTCATGTGCACTTTTGGCGCCCAAAAAGAGTCAGTTGGGAGACGTCTTCGAAGAGAACAGTTAGTTTTAATGGTTGTCTATAATCTTGTTAAGAAAACTTTGTAATCGAATATTGCCGTCACAATAAACTTCTTCAACAAAGAACAAGTTTCCAGACTCGCCATACTGGTATCGTTGTAAATTGTCCCTAGTGTGTGTAGGATAGTGTTAGTGTACGGGGTGATCGCTGGTCGCACAGACTCGGTGGGCCGAAGGGCCTGTTTCCGTGCTGTATCTCTACATTAATCTAAACTAAAAGCTTTTCACCATACCTTTGTACACGTGGCCATAAACTAAAATAAATGTGACTTATAAAGTGCACTCAGTAACCCATGGATAAATACGCCATCAATCGACCCATTAAATGCATCTTCATATTCATACAGAGATTTCAACCACCTGAAAACTGGACTGAGATATCTAACTGGGCAACACCTCATTCTCAGGTTTGAAATGACCTCCCAAGCCTCTGAAATTGCTGGCAGACTGTGCCTGCTTTGTTTGGACCAAAAAGTCACAATTTTCCATATCTGCTTAAGTGAAAGGCATGCAAGTCCACAAGCGAAGCAGACGTTTTGCCTCTTGCACCAGCTAGTTTTAAGCCCAGCACCTGACTGCAGCCTCCCTCATCAGATTGTTTGGCCTGAGGCAACTCTCTGGAAAACCAAGTGCACATGTGGCCAAACAGGTGGGCCTTAAAGGGACAGGGGCAGCACCCTGTGAATATTATTTAATAAACCTGAATGTGAAGCTGGGAGAAGCCAGCATGTTCCTTTCTGTCAAGATTGCAGAAAGCAGTTGTTTGGAATTTCTGTTAACAGTTCTCATCCCCAACTTCAATGACTGGCCACTGGTCACTGTCTCCCAGCCCTAGCCACCTCTCCATTCCTCTTCTGCTGTGAGAATAAATTAGGAGTTGTTTAATCTTCCAACCTGAATGTGAAGCTGGGAGAAGCCAGCATGTTCCTTTCTGTCAAGATTGCAGAAAGCAGTTGTTTGGAATTTCTGTTAACAGCTCTCAAGCCCCAACTTCAATGACTGGCCACTGGTCACTGTCTCCCAGCCCTAGCCACCTCTCCATTCCTCTTCTGCTGTGAGAATAAATTAGGAGTTGTTTAATCTTCCAAGCCAGTGGACATGTGATCTCTCCACATTTTTATGGAGAAGGGGCACAACCCATGTATGGGATGTGGAAAGCAGTTAGAATTTTTGGGGCCTGTTATTCGACTCCTGGTGAAATTCAACACTTATATTCCATGTGTTCTGCCAACAGCCTGAAAATGAATCTGATTGTCTATAGCCTTGATGTCATACCTGATCCATATTGTATGGCTGCCTTTCTCCATGTAGGCCCAGATTTTCCTTGATAATAAAACTGTAGATTTAAGCATACAAAAGATTTATGTTGCCCCATCTCATGATATGTAGCAATGTTTCAGTATTTATGGAGTGAATACACACCATGTCTAGTCATTTTCAACTGGAAATTAACAATCACATGTATAATGGTATCATTGCAAACAATCGCCTTGGTTTAACTTGAGTTCATCAAATAAATCAATTGGCATTTTTTCCTGTATTTTCCAGGGTTTACCAGCTGCATTGCACATCTGTTTATTGAGGGTAGAAATAAATTTATTTTGATCATATCGCCTGTAACCTGGGTACCTGACCCTGGGAAGATTATCTTAAAAACTGTGTAAAATATTTGACCATCAATAAATAAATTAACACTCATTTCCTTCCATGCACCTCTTTAAGATGGCCACTGGTAAAGATATATTATGTAACTGGTGGAAACATGTACCATTAGTTTAGTTCAGAGTAACAGCATGCAAACTGGCCCTTCGGCCCACTGAGTCCACGCCGACCATCGATTGCCTGTTCGCACTGGTTCTTTGTTATCCCACTTCCTCAACTACTACCTACACAGGTATGTAGGTTAATTGGCTGGGTAAATGTAAAAATTGTCCCTAGTGGGTGTAGGATAGTGTTAATGTACGGGGATCGCTGGGCGGCACGGACTTGGAGGGCCGAAAAGGCCTGTTTCCGGCTGTATATATATGATATGATGATAGTGCAATTTACCTACATCCTTAGTGCAATTTACAGAGGCCAATGAACCTACAAACCTGCATATCTTTGGGATGGGGAGAAAACCCATTGGGAGAACATGCAAAGTGGGCAACAGACAGTATCTGAGGTCAGGATCAAATCCAGGCTCTGGGGCTGTGAGGCAGTAGCTCTCCAAGCTGTGCCACTGTGCTACCCATTTATAAATATAAATATATTACTAAGGCCATTTATTTTCACCTTTGGAATATCATCTGAATGCACACCATTCTCAGGTCAGCTGACTGTCCCTAGCTTCTTACATACTGACTTTAATACTCTTCCATTCTCTTCCATTTAAACTCCGCTGACCGTGGGACTACTTGTCCCAGTCCACCTGTGTACCTTTTCTTGCTGTTCAACTAGTTCAGCAACTACCCAGTTTTATAATTCTCACACTAGTTTTCAAATCTTTCTTCACTCTTGCTCCTCTATCATCTCTTCCAATCCTTCAATCTTCCCTGATTCTTCTGTAGTTCCTCCATGCACTCTGGGGTCAATAGTTTCTTTGTTCGTCTCCCATATTCCCCCCACCTGCCTTCTGGTCTTCCTGTCGATGACTGTCAGCTTGAAGTAAAAATGGTCAGAGAAGAACACTGGCTTGTCTTTGGTAGATCTGACTGTGAGTGCCTTGATCGAGAAGAAGAAATCTATCCAAGAGCGAGTTGAACTGTCTTGTCTTGAACTGAGGAATTGGTGCTGTGCTCCATCTGCAGGGTTGCTGAAGAGGTTGTACAGCTTTGCATTTTTCATTGCACAACTGTGGCATGCATGGTCAAAGCGATGGACTGAATCAGCTTATATCCAGCTTATGGAGGTAGCATGTCATTGTCCCCCATCCCATAACTCACAATTAAACTTTTCTGAAAAGATACTTATACGGTCCCCACTTTGCTCTGTTGGTCATTGATAAAGATAGCAAATATTTCTCAGCTCAGGTTTGAGTTCAAATATCAGTCAAGCCAAATTACATGATGAGGGTTTGTTCTGCATATTTAAAGAAGAATCACACTGTTCAACAACAGTCCTCAACATTCTTTTTTGTCCTCTTGCTGCAATGGTTAAATTCATACCGTGTATGGATTGCAAGACTTTGGAGAATGAGTTTCAGAGGCAACTCTAACAGTCCAACCACATGGTTTCCACCAGTTACATAATATATCCTAGCCCTATTGTATCTTAGATAGGTTCGTTGGGGGAGTTATGTCTTAATTTATTTATTGTTGGTCATATTTTGTGTATGTTTTTTAAAATCAGCTTCCCAGGGTCATATATCCAGATTTTAGGGGGTAAAATGATCAAAGGAAATTAATTTCTTCCCTCCCTGAACAGATGTGCTATGCAGCTGGGAAACCCAGGAAAATACAGGGAAAAAATGCCAATTGATTTATTTGGTTTAACCCAGGTGATTGCTTGCAATGATACCATTATACATGTGATTATTAGTTCCCAGTTGAAAATGACCAGATATGGTGTGTACTCACTCCATCAATACTGAAACATTGCTACACATCGTGAGATGAGGCAACATAAATCTTTTGTATGCTTAGATCTACAGGTTTTTATTATTAAGGAAAATCTGGGCCTATTGGGAGAAAGGCAGCCATACAGAATGAATTATGGAAAAATAGAATGAGTTCCTTATAATGCATGTCAGTTTTACCCCCTACTTTATTTGTAATTAAATTTACTTTTAATTAAAGATGATATGATTTCCCAAGGCTGATAGTGTTTGTTTTCAGACATTAGTAGCACAGGAGGAGAGTTCACTAAATTCAAGGTACTAATTGTAAAGTAACGTTATTTGTAAGTGTTTATATTGGTTTCCTTCCTTGTAAATTATTTTTATGAAGTTATTTTACATTTGTTCTTTGATAGGAACCATTCAGTAGAAACATAGGTGTTTCAACCTGTAAGGAGTTAATTCAGGATCTGTGCGCATCATATTGTGTATTCTTTTGGAAATATTTTATATTGTTTAATGAGATGCGGGAAGTACCGAACAATTGAAGAAACAAAACCACCCCCACCACCACGAGAATTTCCATGGTTACTCCATTCCATTGTCTGGCAAGAGGCCGAAACTTTAAACCCCCTGCATGTGGGTAGATTGGACGTGTTCACTACTAAGGTCTTACTTATTATTGACATTGAAGAAGGCCATGTAGCCTATTCGATCCCTGCCTGCTTTCACCAGATCAATTCCAATAGTACCATCACTCTCCTCCCCTCCATATTTCCATTTTGCTCTACAACGTTCTCCCTCACAGGCTCATCATCTGACCTTGATTCTGCTGCCACTTAACAAACAAAGGGCCAGCAAGGTGGCGCAGCAGTAGAGTTACAGCGCCAGAGATCTATGTTCGATCCTGGCTACGGGTGCTGTCTGTACAGACTTTGTATGCTCTCCCCGTGACTGCGTGGCTTTTCCCCGGGTACTCTGGTTTCCTCCCACACTCCAAAGACGTAAAGGGTTTGTAGGTTAATTGGCTTTGTAAAGATTGTAAATTGTCCCTAGTGCGTAGGATAGTGCTAGTGTTTCCATGCCATATCTCTGAACTAAACTAAACTAATCTAAGATTTATTTTTGTACAGTAGACAATCAAACTACCCGTATGGCTTTGGGACATGGGAGAAAACTGGAGCACTCTCTGGAAACCCACACTGGGAGGATGTGCAAACATGAGTCCCTGGAGAAGAGAGAAAGTAACTATAACTGCTAATTTATCTTTTATGCTTTCACAATATATTTTTCCAAGAGATTGACGCTCAAGCTTATTGACTGGCAGAGATTTCATCAAGTATATGCTAAGACAAAATCAGCATTAAAAAAAAATATATATATATATATTTAGAGAATAGTATGGAAGCCACAGGATAATTGAGGCAAATTGCATGGATGGTTCAGCAGGCAGTCGGTTAACGTTTATGAGAAGCAGAATGGTATAAGATAGAAGAATGTTTGCATGGACCATGTGAGCTGAATGACCAGTTTGTGTTGTGAAACTATGAGGCACAAATCGGCTGCTCAAATTATAAACTGGAAAAATAATATTAAAATTGAGAAATTTCAGCTGCGAAGGACAAATATATACTTCATTGCAAAAGAAAATTTGATAGATTCTGAGAGAAGATTTCAAAGGTTTTATGCAGGAAAACCTTGTGCAAGAAGAACAAGAAATCATAGCAGACAACTGACGCCTTTAAAAATAAAGACTGATTTAAGGCGAGAATGAAAGATGAGAAAGAGAGACGAGAAAGAAAGAGAAAAAGAAAGAGAAAAAGAAAAAGTAAGAAAGTGAATAAGTAAGTAAGAAAGTGAGAGACAGAGAGAGAGAGAAAGAGAAATAGAGAGAGAGAGAGAGAGAGAGAGAGAGAGAGAGAGAGAGAGAGAGAGAGAGAGAGAGAGAGAGAGAGAGAGAGAGAGCGAGAGAGAGAGAAAGAGAGAAAGAAAGAAAGAGAGAAAGAGAGAGAGAGAGAGAAAGAGAGAAAGAAAGAAAGAGAGAAAGAGAGAGAGAAAGGGGAAAAAGGGAAAGAGAAAGGGGGAAAAGGGAGAAACAAAGGAGAAAAGAAAGAAAGACAGAAATAAAGAAAGAAGTGGCACGCAGGAATAAAAGAGAAGTACCTTAAATCTGAACAAGTGATTTACCTTTCACGCTTTCACATCTGAGGAGCACATACCAGGAAAATGCACTCTATTTTCTTGCCAGTAGTTATGAAATGATGAATGCAAGCTGTGCAGAGTCCAGAAAGAAGTCACAACCAACCCCAATTCCAATGCTTAATTAAATCTAAAATGAAAAAGTCGAATGATTTTTCTTTTGTTAATGAAAGGGGATTGAAGTCTAGAATGACATCTCACTATTGTCTTTGCTATTATTCAACAAAGTGGGCACCTGCTTAGTCATTAACTCACCTGGGATCAATGTGCTATCTGTATCACCTTTACATCCTGCAAATAAATATATTGCAGTATGTGAGAATTTATTGATTTTTTTAAATAATTAACACCATCAGTCACTTTGTTCCTGTTTTCATTTGGTTAATGCAAATGTCTGAGTTTGTTTTCAGTATCAACACGGGTGTTTTTTAACAGTGGAAGAGAAGTATGTTTGTAAAATGGTAAGACAAGAACTTCCATTGAGGAAGGGTCTCGACCTAAAACGTCACCCATTCCTTCGCTCCAGAGATACTGCCTGTCCCGCTGAGTTATTCCAACTTTTTGTGTCTATCTTCAATTTAAACCAGCATCTGTAGTTCCTTCCTCCACGTCTTCCATTTACAAGATACCTTTATTGTGGTAGGAGATCTCAGGGCATTGCACAGGAAGATTAATTGTAGCTGATAGAAAAGATTAGACATAAAAGCTTGGAATAAGGTATAGGTTTAAGGTTGTATCATAACAAGGCTAGAAAGGTCCCAATCTAGCAAAGGAAGTCCAGAGTCATAGTTATATAGTCATATAATTGTACAGCATGGAACATAGGGCGGCACGGTAGCGCAGCGGTAGAGTTGCTGCTTTACAGCGAATGCAGCGCCAGAGACTCAGGTTCGATCCTGACTACGGGTGCTGCACTGTAAGGAGTTTGTACGTTCTCCCCGTGACCTGCGTGGGTTTTCTCCGAGATCTTCGGTTTCCTCCCACACTCCAAAGACGTACAGGTATGTAGGTTAATTGGCTGGGTAAATGTAAAAATTGTCCCTAGTGGGTGTAGGATAGTGTTAATGTACGGGGATCACTGGGCGGCACGGACTTGGAGGGCCGAAAAGGCCTGTTTCCGGCTGTATATATATGATATGATATGATATGGTCAGGAAGGAACTGCAGATACTGGTTTATACCGACGACAGACACAAAGTGCTGGAGTAACTCAGCGGGTCAGGCAGCATCTCTGCCTCTGAAGAAAGGTTCCGACCCAAAACGTCATTCCGACCCAAAACAAGTTCCTTTTCTCTGGAGATGCAGCTGAGTTACTCCAGCACTTTGTGTCTGTCTTGTGGGAAATGGTCATTGAGCCCAACTTGTCTAAGGTGACCAGGGGGATCTTTTATAAAAATCCAATTTTTCAGCACAAGATCCCCAGCTTTCTAATTATGCCTATGCAATTCAAGTGCTTATTCAGACACTTTTTAAACTGTTATCACCGACCCAGCTTCAACCATTCTTTCTGGCAAAACATTTCACCTACTTACTTCTCTCTGGGTGAAGAATGTCCCCCATGTATCCTCTCTAGTTCTCCTCCCTGCTACTCAAAATCTAAGTCCTCTGCTTTTTTTCCCGCTTCTTATATGGGGAAAGGTTTCCCTCAGTCTACCCATCCACATTAGGTAAATTTTATATACTTTAATCGTATCACCTCTTAACCTCTTCTGCTCCATGAAGAATAGTCATAGCTTCTCCAATTTCTCCTCATAACTAAGCTGTCTGAAGAAGGGTCTGGACCCGAAACGTCACCCATTCCTTCTCTCCAGAGATGCTGCCTGTCCCGCTGAGTTACTCCAGCATTTTGTGACTATCCCTGCATGTATTACTCCAGTTGAGGGCTGATCAGGTTTTATTAAGTTTGAGCATAGCCTTCGTATATCCATAATCAATGTCCAGACTAATGAAGTTAATGCCTCAAATGTTTTCTTTATCGTATACACTACCTGTGTTCAAAGATTTGTAAACATGGACTCCAAGGTCACTCGGTTCCTCAGGGGTCCCTAAGACCCTACCATCCACAGTGTACTCCCAGTAGCAGTACTAGTTCCAAAATGTATTACCTCACTTTAGACTGGACTAAAGTACATCTGCCTTATTTCAGCTCATGTCACCGACACATCAATATCTCATTGCAAACGTATTGCTGGGAGCCAGAGAGAACAAGAGGAAGGGGAGATTAAAAGAGCAAGTGGACGATGTGGGTTAATGTAACAAAATACATACGTAGTGATAAATATTGGGAGCAAAAATGACATGGGCTGCACAGACCAAATAGAGAACCGTCATGGCGTAGATTAATAAAGGGTTTAGGGGTTCAAGTAGGGGGTCACTGTCATAAAATTTCAGGTTAGGATGATAAATTGCAATAATTGTCTGAAAGATTTTAGGATCAAATATTTATAGAATCTAAAAGTAAGCATTAACGTAATTTCAGGGGCAATAATCCAACCTCATTTGCAAAACAGTTTCCATTCAATGTTAGAAGCAAGGAACTACAGATGTTGGCTTAAATATAAAGACCTAGTGCTGGAGTAACTCAGCGGGTCAGGTAGCAACTCTGGAGGACATGGATAGGTGACATTTCATATTGGGACCTTTCTTCAGACTGCTCGCACATTCAGTGTTAGATACACATGCTAAGAAGATTTACTGTTCTTGGTTAAAAATATATATTGAGGCATCATTAACATGGGATGATGGTATTGAGTTCTGATGATGAGTAAACCTGGATTGTTCTTTGAAGGAATCTGATGTCGTTGGTGAAAGGGATGTAGCTATTCCCTCAGCATTTGTGTTGAGTCAAGAATAACAAAAAGATCATGGATGCGTTGAGTGAGTGGGTGAAAATTTGGCATCTGCCGTTTAATCTGGGACAGTGTGAGTTCAAGACCTAATGGTCTGAATATTCTTAGTAAAACACTATAATAATAATAATATATTCCTTTATTCGTCCCACACCGGGGAAATGTACAGTGTTACAGCAGCAAAGTGGATAGCAAGAGATCATTCATTATAAATAAAGGTAAAGACAAGGATAAATTATCAGTTTTCTGTGTATTCCTTAACTGTTACTGTAACTGTTAACTGTTACCATGTGCTGGAAGATCTTAGCAAGTCGGGCAGCATCTGTGGAGGGAATGGACTGACAGAATTTCGGGACGGGACCCCTTTTCAAAATGATAGGAGGAGAAAGCTGGAAGATAGAGGTGGGAATGCGACAAAGTCAAGTCAAGTCAATTTTATTTGTATTGCACATTTAAAAACAACCCACGTTGACCAAAGTGCTGTACATCTGATTAGGTACTAAGGAAAAAATGAAACATACAGTAGCACGCAAACATAACAGCACATACAAAACAGTTTACAGTGCCTCCTCAATGAGCCTCAAATGCTAGGGAGTAGAAATAGGTTTTGAGCCTGGACTTAAAGGAGTCGATGGAGGGGGCAGTTCTGATGGGGAGAGGGATGCTGTTCCACAGTCTAGGAGCTGCAACCGCAAAAGCGCGGTCACCCCTGAGCTTAAGCCTAGACCGCGGGATAGTGAGTAGCCCCAAGTCGGCCGACCTGAGGGACCTGGAGTTAGAGAGGTGGGTTAGAAGATTTTTGATGTAGGGGGGGGAATGTCCATTTAGGGCTTTATATGTGAATAGGAGGAGCTTGAAGTTGATTCTGTACCGTACAGGGAGCCAGTGGAGAGAGGCCAGAATCGGCGTGATGTGGTCCCTTTTACGGGTACCCGTCAGGAGTCTCGCTGCGGCATTTTGGACCAGTTGCAGGCGGGACAGGGAAGATTGGCTGATCCCTGTGTATAGGGAGTTGCAGTAGTCTAGGCGGGAGGAAATGAAAGCGTGAATGATTTTTTCAGTGTCGTCGAATTGGACGAAAGGTTTGATTTTAGCTATGGTACGAAGTTGGAAGAAGCTGGCTTTTACCACAGCGTTGACTTGCTTGTCAAACTTTAATGCAGAGTCAAATATCACGCCGAGGTTTTTGACATGCGGTTTGACTAGGCAGGATAGGCTTCCAAGACTGCCTGTTATCGATTTGATGGAGTCGGGGGGGGGGGGGGGGGGGGGGGGGGGGGGGGGGCGAATAGGATGACCTCAGACTTGCTCTCGTTTAATTGGAGGAAGTTCTGTGCCATCCAACATTTTATGTCCTCAAGGCAGTGTAAGAGGCTGTTTAAATTTGACTGGTTGTTGGGTTTCAGGGGGAGGTAAAGCTGAGTGTCATCGGCATAGGAGTGGAAAGAAATGCCATGCCTTTGAATGATTTGGCCAAGGGGGAGCATGTATAGAGAGAAGAGAATGGGGCCTAGGATGGAGCCTTGTGGAACTCCGCAGGAGAGGCTAGCTGGAGCAGAGGAATAACTGCCTATGTTGATGGCGAAACTCCTATCTTTGAGGTAGGAAATGAACCAGCTCAGGGCAGTGCCATCAATGCCAACCGCGTACCGGAGACGGTCAATAAGGATGGTGTGGTCCACTGTATCGAACGCTGCACTGAGGTCGAGAAGGAGCAGGATTGTACAGTCACCGGTGTCAATGGCGAGAAGCAGGTCGTTGTGTACCTTCAACAAGGCAGACTCTGTGCTGTGGTGGGCTCTGAAACCTGACTGGAAACTTTCCAGGATGGTGTTTTGGTGTAGGTAGGGCACTAATTGGTTTAGAATTGCCTTTTCAAGGACTTTTGACAGGAATGGCAGTTTGGAAATGGGTCTGTAGTTGCTAGGCAAGGTGGGGTCTAGGTTAGGTTTTTTCAGTAGGGGCTGGTTGGAACAGTGCCAGTGGCCAGAGAACTGTTGATAATAGAGAGGATGCTGGGAACGGCTATTGCAATGACATCCTTCAGAAGGGCAGTGGGGGCAGGATCAAGGGGGCAGGTTGCAGGTTTCATAGCGGAGACAAGCTTTGCAAGGGAGGATAGAGTGACGGGTTGGAAACAGTCCAATTTAGATGAACAGACTAGTGAGACAGCTAGGTCACGGGTGGGAGGGGAAATGTTCATTCTAATGTTCTCAACTTTGCTGGTGAGAAATTTAGCGAATTCTTCGCACTTAGCAGGGGACCCAACTAAGCTGGTACTGGGGGCTGGACATATGACAGAGGTAATTGTGCTAAATAGGACCTTGGAGTTATGAGAGTTTTTGGAGATAAGGTCGGAGAAGTATTGTGCTCTAGCAGACTTTACTGCTTCCTGGTATTTGAGAAGATTGTTTCTCAGAATTTCGAAGGAAATTTGAAGCCTGACAAAGCCTGGCAAGTGTTTGGCAGATTGGGTTGAGTAAGTGACAAAGGCTCAAGGTGAAAAGGAGACAAATGGGTGTCTGAGAGGGAGAGAGGAGAAATGAAACCCTTTTGTACGTCATCAATTTTCATTTCACTTTTCTAGACACACTGCATCTCCAGTTACAGGTGGAACTGCTCTAGGGGTTGATTCAGGGGTAACACAAAATCTTGCTACTATAGGCCAAATCCCCAGATAGAGGTGTATAAGATGATGAGGACAATAGACAGTCATTTACCAGAGTTGGGGAATCATGAACCAAAGGACATAGGATTAGGGTGAGAGGAGAAAGATTTAATAGGAAGCTGTGGGGCAACTTTGCCACAGAGAGGGTGGTGGGTATATGGAAAGAGCTGCCAGAGAAGGTAGTTGAGGCAGGTACTTTAACAACACTCAAAAGACATTTGGAAAGGTACATGGATAGGAAAGGTTTAGAGAGATATGGGCCAAACGCATGAAGGTTGGACTAACATAGACGGAGCATCTTGACATGGGCTAGTTGGGCCAAAGGGCCTGTTTCTGTGCTGTGCGCTTCTATGACTCTTTGGCCCAACTTACTCATGCCGACCAAGACGCCCCATCTACACTAGTCCCACCTTGGTTCATATGACTCTATGACAATGACTCACTATGATCCAGTACGAGGCATGGCTCTGTCACAAGCAGGCAACTTGAAGGATTTCAGGAACAACAATAACCCACCAGGAAGAAGCAAGCTGCCCTCAAAGATGAAAAGTCCCACTTGCGAACAGATCACTCTCCTCATTGAACAGCCAGATGTCATTCATGAGCAGATTGCTTCCCCTCATGCAGACGTTGATAGCACTCATGAGAAATGATGTGTTGCATTTTGGGATGTCCAACATGGGCAGGACCTACACAGTGAATGGTAGGGGCCTGGGGAATGTTGTAGAGCAGAGGGATCTTGCCGTGCAGGTGCATGGTTCCTTGATGGTCATGTCACAGATAGATATGGTGGTCAAAAATGCTTTTGGTACATTGGCCTTCATCAGTCAGAGTATTCAGTACAGAGGTCGGGAGGTCATGTTGCAGTTGTATAAGACATTGGTGAGACCGCATTTAGAGTATTGTGTTCAGTTCTGGGCACCATGTTATTGGAAAGATGTTGTCAAGTTGGAAAGGGTACAAAGAAGATCTATGAGGATATTGCCAGGACTAGAGGATCTGAGCTATAGGGAGTGGTTGAGTAGACTGGGACTCTATTCCCTGGAGCGCAGGAGGATGAGGGGTGATCTCATAGAGGTGTATAAAATCATGAGAGGAATAAATTGGGTAGATGCACAGAGTCCCTTGCTCAGAGTAGGTGAATCGAGGACCAGATGATAGAGGTTTAAGGTGAAGGGGAAAGATTTAATAGGAATCTGAGGGGTAACTTTTTCACACAAACGGTGGTGGGTGTATGGAACAAGCTGCCAGAGGAGGTAGTTGAGGCTGGGACTATCCCAACATTTAAGAAGCAGTTAGACAGGTACATGGACAGGACAGCTTTGGATGGATATGGACCAAACACAGGCAGGTGGAACTAGTGTAGGGACATGTTGGCCAGTGTGGGCAAGTTGGGCCGAAGGGCCTGTTTCCATGCTGTATCACTCACTCTCTGACTCTATGACACACAGTGATGTTGCAGCTCAGATGATTTCTCTCTTGCATGAGTAGAAACCCCGGTACTATGAACTGGCCCCTCCTCTTCAGAAGCAGAGATGTTGTCATGATGGGAACCCTGTTCAGAGTGCACAGACAGCCTACTGTGAGATGGGGAAAGTCAGCACTCCATCTGAGGGTCTGTGGGGTGGCTGAGCCTTAGGTCTGGAGGCTGCAATAATGGCAGAATGTTCATAGTGCCAGCAAATCATTGCACCATGGTGTGCACTGGCACATTGGTTGTTCAGGCTCAGGGCATATCTTTCTATCACGATTCACAGGGCATCAGCTTTGGCAGCAGCATGAATTTGACCCAGGAGCTTCTTGTGGGTCATCAAAGATATCCGTGCAGTGAAAAAGAAGCATCTTCCAGCAGCCAGATTGCACCACGGAGATACGATGAAGGTGGGTTGTACTTGAAACCTGCAAATAAGGTAATAAAACAGGAAAAGGAGTTTGGAGTCAAATGTAATAAGTCCCGACTTTTGTCCATACGGGAGGATTGTGCAAATGCATTGTGCAAATGGTGACAATATTAGGTGCATTCCCCCCATTGGGACATTGTTAAGCATGGATGTGACAAATTCAATCTAATCATGGTAGTAAATTCACCAGTAAATGTTTGCCAGTGTGATCAAAATTGATCTTTGCGAACTTTGCCCGTGATAAGCAGGTACTAATCAATCGAATATCTCGGCGAATAAATAAAAAGTCTCTCCTTCATTGGCAGGTGTGGAAAGACAGGTGAATAATAATTAAACTTGTAATTGATGAAGCCACGTTGAGAAATGCAGCTAAGTAACAATCATATTGTTATCAAACTTGGCAATTTGACCGTGCGCAGAAAATGAAACCTGTTTCAGGACAAATAATCCAATACCCCTTTTCATTCATGCAATGTGACATTTTAAGTTATTTGTAGGCCACAACTATTACTATTCATTACACATGTTGCAGATCAATGAACCAGGGAACAATACACATCTATCTTACCACCTGGTAACAACTTCAACTCAGTCAGGACAAAGTTTTGATAGTTGATTTTTTTTAGTTACAGTAACTTAATTTGTTCCTGACTAGCTGGCAAGTGAAAGGCACATTGAACAAATAGTGCTTTTAGACAGAAAGAGTCTCCTCCAGGCCAACATTCCTCTCGGCCAAGCACAAATAGATTTTATATTTCATGCAGTCTGCACTCAGCAAAAAAAGTGGTTACAATTGCAGATGAAATTAAATGAGGAGATAAAGAGAAATCTAAAGCAACAACCCAGGAACTGCCGAGTGAGTTAACAAAACATCGCATACTAGCAGGTTTAATTTAATGCAGAGATGTTCAAAGTCTTGCACATAAGAAAAAACAATGGGCGACCTGTACAAGTCATGAATAGTCTTCAAAGGGCTAAAGATAAAGTTGGAAGAGATCTCGGTGTCTTAAAAGACTCCATGTTCAGTGAATGCCAATAAATATAGATTAGCAATTAATGAAACTGACAGACCACCGAATTACACAGTAAAAGCACCAGGATAAAATTGGTACAACTCAAAAAGGACCGAAAAATATTATGAACTTTGAAAGATCACATTGGTTAAACACATTTTTTGAGAGTAGTGTAGGAAGGAACTGCAGAAGCTGACCGAAGATAGACACAAAATGCTGGAGTAACTCAGCAGGTCAGGCAGTATCTCTGGGGGAAAAAGAATAGGTGACGTTTTGGGTCTGAAGAAGGGTTCAGACCCGAAACGTCATCTGTTCTTTTTCTCCAGGGATGCTGCCTGACCCGCTGAGTTACACAACATCTTGTGATTATCTTTCAGATAGTTATTTCTTTAGAAAGCTGAGAGTAATAAGGAAATCATGTTTATTTGCCAGGAAAGAAAGAAGGTGAGCAAATGGATTTGTTAGGAGATGACCTAAGGACCAATCACAGAGAAAACGCTGCAGTCGCGTAAAAAAATGTTTCACTAAACGCAAGAAAAGCTTCAATGGAATTAATTTAGGTTCTTTCTTCACAGAAGCTGCCTGACCAATTGTGCATTCCCAGCATTTTCTGTTTTAAAATATTTACTTACTCCTTTCAGGAGTATTTTGGTCATGTCTTGGCACCACTGTTTAGAAAGGATGCCAAAGCAACAGAGAGCGAATGAAGGCAATAGTGCCTGAGATGAAAGCCTTCAGCTTCATGGAGCAACTCCTACCTTCTCAATGCTGCTGATGAATCAAGGCCAATTAATTCCACCATAAGCAGTTCAAGGTGGTTGGGAGATTAAACATTGACACTCAGGGAAGTACAATGGGTGAAGCGAAGGTCAGCTTTAAAATGGACGAAGGTGAAAGCGGGTAAGGAGAAGATTCAGCGGAGAAGCTGGTAAAACACATTCAGATCTACAGGATACATTGGCCTTCATCAGTCAGTGTTTCCGTTTTTCCGTTAGGATAGTTTGTCTGTTTGTTTTTATGTTGATTGTTTTTGTAAAGCGCTTTGAGCATCCGATAAGGCGCTATATAAAATAAATGAATTATTATTATTATTATTATTATAGAAGTTGGGAGGTAATGTTACATTGTACAAGACATTGGTGAGGCCATATTTAGAGTATTGTGTTCAGTTTTGGTCACGCTGTTTACAGGAGGGATGCTGTAAAGCTGTAAAGGGTGCAGAGAAGATTTACGAGGACCTTGCTAGAACTCGAGGGTCTAAGCTGTAGGAAGATGTTAAGCAGGTTAGGAGTTTATTCCTTGGAGCACATGAGGATGAGGGTTGATCTCATAGATGTGCATAAGATCATGAGACAAATAGATAGGGTAAATGCACAGAGACTTACCCAGAGTAGGGGAATCAAGAACCAGAGGACAGAGGTTTAAGGTAAGCGAGGAAAGATTAATAGGAAGCTGAGGGGCAACATTTTTTACACATTTTAAAGGGTGGTAGGTATATGGAACAAGTTGCCTGAGGAGGTAGTTGAAAGAGTACTATCACAATGCTTCAAAAACATTTGGACAGGTTCGGGGATAGGAAAAGTTTAGAGGTATATGGGCCAATGGCGGGCAGGTGGGACTAGTGTAGATGGGGCATGTTGGTCGGTGTGGTCAACTTGGGCTGAAGTGAAGGGCTTGTTTCCACGCTATACGTATGACTATGACGCGGCACTCAAATGGGGGAATCTGATTGAATTGCAATTTTTGTTTTCAAATCAAAGTACATCATAATTTTTTTTTTAAATGAAACCACAGAACTGAAGAACAATAGAATATTCATAATATTACACAATGTAAGCTTTGGATAATGGATAATTGTGTTATTTGACTCTCTCAAGTGTCCCATTCAGACTCAATCATTTATTCTCCCCATAACACAGTGAGGTCCATTGGCAATAACATTATAATAAAAACAACTTACAATACTTTATTAGCAAATGATTTCATCAGTTCTCCTTTCTCCACCAAAAAATATATGGAATTACTTCTGTGTTTTTAAAAAGAGAACTTTTCCAGTTTTCTTTCGCCATGTAAGTGCTTGCATATGGTAGGGTGTATTTCCAAAGACAATAGCAGTCCCGCATGCAAGTGGCAGTTCAGCTTGGCCTGAACAATGCATGCCACGGAGATGCTGAAGCCAATTGAATTGTCCCTGTTACCACCCTAGCTGAGAATGAACAATTCATTACAGACCAAGAACTGAACCTGGCATTTTTCCAGTTTGCGTCATCTCACCAGTGGAGCGAGGAGGTTGCACAATAGTTTATTTCCGCGAACACCTAAAAATTAAAGCTCACATCAGCATCTACAAACGACAATATTACGATGCTGCCTGACCTGCTGAGTTACTCCAGCACTTTGTGTTCTGCGCACAATTCTAACATCTGCTGTTCCTTGTGCTTCTACCATATTGATAAAATGCTCTTGGGTGCATTAAACTAACTTCATTCACTCTATTCAGCTGCAAACAATGGCAAAGGAATGAAGATTTGCCCTCCATTCATCATTTTCCTCACAACCATGATTGCTTATGGATCACAGTGTACACTGTACCTGCACAACCAAAAGCCACAAAGTTCTTGGGAGAGTGATAGCAACGGAAAAACACCCAGATCAATGAACATAAAACACAGAGCATAGAACCGTACAGCACAGGAATGGACCCTTTGACCCATGAAATCAGCGCCAAATATGATGCCAAGTCAATCTACTCCCTGCACAAGTGCCTGCACATGGTCCATATCCCTCCAAGTACAGCACAAGAACAGACCATTTAGCATATGAAATCTGTGCCGAATATGATGCCAAGTTAGACTAATCTCATCTGCCTGCACACGATCTACATCCCTCCATTCCATTTGCTGGCATGTTAAGAAAATTATATGGGAAATGCATTCTCACCCTTCGTGGGTGATCAATGCTGGTATGTGTGCCAAACCTGGCACTACTACATTCAGGTTCTGATGAACCAAAGTGACCTTTACAAACCTCCATGAATCACAGTCCCCAAAAATATTAATGAGTAGGTTCATACTCAAGCGTGTTTGATTTAGAAATATAGGTGCAACAGTCTGTTGCTTATTTTCCAACCCAAATTTCCACAAGAAGTTAAAATTCTTATATTTGCTCTCTTTGAAAAATCAAATTTTAATCCACCGGGTTAGTGGGGGAGGGTGAGGAAAATCAATTCTAAACAGTTTTCAATTATCAGACTGCAATGGGTGGGACAGTGGTGCAACGGTAGAGCTGCTGCCTCACAGTGCCAGGCACCCGGGTTCGATCCTGACCGCGGGTGTTGTCTGTGCAGAGTTTGCACGTTCTCCCGGTGACTGCATGGGTTTCCTCCGGGTGCTCCGGTTTCCTCTCACATTCCAAAGACGTGCAGGTTTGTAGGTTGATTCCGTAAATTGCCCCTCGTGCGTAGGGTGCGTAGGTGGTATAACTTGCAACTAGTGTGTGGTAGATTGAAAGGGCTGTTTCCACGCTGCATCTCTAAACTAAACTAAACTATGATCTGAAATTATGTGAAATAATTTAACATTGTTTTGACTTGTACTGAGAACAAATTGTTCTTATTCAGCATAACACTGGTTGTAATTTGTAACAGTTAAAATATTCAGCAAAAACAACACGTGCAAATCCTGGAAATAAAGAATCAAACAAATATAGGAAGAAGCACACAAAAGTACTAGGGTCATATCATATCATATCATATATATACAGCCGGAAACAGGCCTTTTCGACCCTCCAAGTCCGTGCCGCCCAGCGATCCCCGTACATTAACACTATCCTACACCCACTAGGGACAATTTTTCACATTTACCAAGCCAATTAACCTACATACCTGTACGTCTTTGGAGTGTGGGAGGAAACCGAAGATCTCGGAGAAAACCCACGCAGGTCACGGGGAGAACGTACAAACTCCTTACAGTACAGCACCCGTAGTCAGGATCGAACCTGAGTCTCCGGCGCTGCATTCGCTGTAAAGCAGCAACTCTACCGCTGCGCTACCGTGCCGCCCTCCATTTCAAAAGAAAATTGCTGGCGGTCTTGTTAACGTCCAAAGAGCGAGAAAGTGTAATGTTTTGAAAGCGGATTATTCATCCTTATTCAAAAACGTTAACCTGTCTACTTTTTCAGATGCAAATCATCTGGATCTGTTGCGGCTATTGGACAATTTAATGCGAAATGCTGTGTGTCTGTTTACAAGTGTTGAGGGGCCTGTGTTTCGCTTATTCCTGAAAATTATTGCAGAGATTGGCAACTGTAACAATTAAATACACCCAAAATGCTTACCTTAGAAAAAGGCCTGAACAGCATAATCATGAACCCACAAAAACCTGACTGGAATGATACGAACTGTGGTTCAGGTATGTGTGACTTCATGATCTACTCTGCGGACTGAGCTTATCAGAATTACAGTCTCTTGCAAGCAACACTAAACCAAGACCCTGTCTGCTTTCTCATGTGTGGATGATCCCAAGCCAGAACTTCAAAGAAGCCCAGGTGAATTGTGCCTGGTGTATCTTTTTTTCTTAGTTTAGAGATTAAGCGTGGAAACAGGTCCTTTGGCCCACCAAGTTCATGGCGAACAGCGATCCCCATAAACTATCACAATCCCACACACACTCTGGACATTTTTACAAATCTTACCGAAGCCAATTAATCTACAAACCTGACAAAGGTATTTATTCACAAAATGCTGGAGTAACTCAGCAGGTCAGGCAGCATCTCAGGAGAGAAGGAATGGGTGACGTTTCGGGTCGAGACCCTTCTACAAACCTGTATGTCTTTGGAATGTGGGGGGAAACCAGAGCTCCCGGAGAAAACCTACGTGGTCACGGGGAGAAAGTACAAACTCCGTACAGACAGCACCCTTTGTCAGGGTCGAACTCGGGCCTCTCAGCTCTGTAAGGCAACTCTACCACTGTGGCATCTTGCTTAACATTATCTGGTGATCATTTCATGGAGAATCTTGCATTTTCTAAATTAGCTGTTACCTTTCCAACATTAAAACAAAATGTAGATATTTGCCTGTGAAGTGCTTTGGGGCAACCTCAAAGAAACTAAATGAATAAAATTCTTTGTTTAGCTTAAAACCATGTTGAGCCCATTCGTTTTAGCTCCACTAAACTATTTCTGAGGCTCCAACCAAAGCTTCTCCCTTTTCCTCTCTACACAATCTGTTTGCAATGGTCAACATCATACTGTTTACAAGGCCACAGCTACTTCAGTGCAGCTGATTGACTGGAATGAGCTCAAATTAGTTGCTGCCATGTTAATGGGGCAAGAATCGGTTTTAAATTGGAATCAGGAGGTTGGAGTTGTTCCTGCAGACTTCACAGCACAGCAGGTTAATTTACGCTGTTTAGTTAGCGTGCATTAATTCAGAACAGCTGCAGAATCTGAGCAAAGCTGAATTTATGACTGCATTGTAAACAAGGCTTCAGATTACAGATAATGTTATCCACAGAAATAATGCAAATGGGACTCTGCATCCCACAAACTACTTGAGCTGCAGGAAATTATGCCATTAGTATAGATGTTTCCACTTTATATTGCCTTGTCAGGGTCTTGATCTCGATGAAACATAGATTATCAGATGCTTTCTTGTACACTGTCCAATCTCAAGGAATAGTGGCCCAGACTATGCAGTAATAATAATGATGCGGCTAATCATTATTAAGGAAATATTGGATGGCAACTTCCTCCAAATGCGCAGTTCAGCATCAAAACTGGAAGGTTGCCCGATTCTTCCCAAAGAAGTATCCCATCGAGAAATTTGGCCTGTACACACATGGAGTTGCATGAAGCTGTAGTTAATGGTTACCAGATAACCATTAAACTCACTAGAAGAGCTTGCGCACATCCATTCAAAACACAAATTAAAGAGGCCATATGCCTCTATCTTAACATTCTGTTTTTTTAACCAGAATTTCCTGGATTTCCTAGACTTTGATAAATATACCAGGTTAATGTTGGATTAAATCCTGCCAGCTCATAAAGTTAACTTGGAGATATTGCCAAGAACCCTCATTCCTCTTTCCCGTGTGATGTAATGTCCTCATCAATTCATGTTTACAAAGAGTAGACCAAAACCAGTCAGGATATTTACTGGCTCAGCAGTCTTCCCTCAATCATTAGGGCAGTAATGGAGGATGTCAATGATGGTGCTATCCAGCATCACTGTTCACTTTCAACTTCTTATAGATGGTTTGTTTGGTTCCACCAATACAACATAGATCCAAACATTTCGACTAAAAGCATAAACAAAAGAGCAAAATTCCAGAGGCGAATGTAATTGTCTTTTTAATAGAATGTAACTAAAACACTAACACAGAGGAATCAAGCGAGGAATTCTCTACTAACTGGAACCATGCCTTGGATACAGAGTATGTACAAATGATGGAGGTCAGTCACCTCCTTCCCAGAACATCGCTCAAGGCAGCATCCTCGATGCAAAAATCTTCAACTACTATTATCCAACACATATTGGAAGTGGTGACATTTGCTGATGATTGAGCAAGGGTGTTGTATTCCATTAGCAGATCCTCAGATAATGAAGGAGTTCATGTCTGGGCTGCAATAAGACATGGGATACATTCAGATATAGTCAGGTAAGTAACAAGTTACATTCGGGTTATGGAAGTACTACACAAGAACACATCTCCTAAACAACAAATTTAACCAACCTACCCTTTGCTTTCAATGGCTTTAGCATTGCTGAGTCCCCCATTATTAACATCAAGAGGATCAACATTGGTCAGCATCTTAACTGTACAAGCCACACAATTATTGTCCCTGCAAAAGCAGGTAGGAAGGTGCATGCTGCCCATTTCCTGTCTCCTCCAAACTCTTCCTCTAAACTGCAAGATGTATCTAGTTGGCACATGCCAGGAAGAGCTCTAACAACCAGCACATGCCAGCTCTAGCAACACTGCAGAAGCTTGATGCCGTCTGGGACAAAACAGACTACTTGACTGGTATCTAATTAGCCATTCTAAACGTTCATTCTCTCAACCACTGACATGCTTTCTTTGCAGCGTGCAATATCTGGAACGTAATTCATTAAGGATTTCTTGACTGCACTGCAAAACACCTCACAAATTCTAAAGCTTAGAAAGGAATGTCAAAATGTCCAAGTTCCTGTCCAAATGCACACTGTCCTTATTCGGGCAAAATCCACGAACATTCACTGTGAACGAAAATAATCTTTGTCAAGGCAGTGAATAGATTAGAGTAAATAGCACTTAACAGACTGGGACATTAGAACCCCATACTGTGTATAGCATAGAACAGCACAGTGGCACAGCAGTAGAGTTGCTGCCTTACAGCGCCAGAGACCAGGTTCGATCCTGACTACAGGTGCTGTCTGTACAGAATTTGTACATTCTCCGTGTGACCACGTGGGTTTTCTCTGGGTGCTCCAGTTTACTGCCACACTCCAAAGACGTACAGGTCTATAGATTAATTGGCTACTGTAAATTGTAAATTATCCCCAGTGTGTTGGATCATGCTAGTGTATGGGGCGATCACTGTTCGGCATGGTCCCGGTGTGTCAAAAGACCTGTTTCCACACTATATATCGAAAGTGTCTAAAAGTCTAAAGTCTAAAGAACATAGAGCATAAAACAGTATAGCACAAGATTGACCCGTTCAACCTACAATGTCTGTTCTGTCCATGCCGCCAATTTAAACCATACATGTCTGCAAATGGTCTATATCTTAATTCTCTGCCTGTTCGTGTGTTTGCCTAAATGCCTCTTAAGCACTGTTATCATATCAGCTTCCACCACTTCCACTGGTGATGTGCTCCAGGCACCAACTACTTTCTTTGTAAGAATCTTGCCACGTAAATCTCCTTTAAACTTCCTCACTTTCTCCTTACAGCTATGCCTTCTGTCTCCATTTGATATTTACATCCGGGGGAAAACACTCTATCTGACCTGTCTGCATCTCTCAATACAAATATAGTCCCTTCAGGTTGGGGGTGGCACAGTGGCGCAGTGGTACAATTGCTGCCTTACAGTGTCAGGGACCTGGGTTTGATCGTGACTATGGGTGCCGTCTGCGTGGAGTTTTGTGCGCTCTCCCTGTGATGCCGTGGGTTTTCTCTGGGTGCTCCAGTTTCCCCCCACACTCCAAAGACGTACAGGTTCCGCGCCCGGGTGGTGTTGCAGAGGGACTACGCGCTGTCCACGGGCACCCTGGAGGATTTCCGGGACCGCTGGGCACCGCGGGGGATTGGATGTATCCTGGATGGGGATTGTAATATAATCGTATAATAGTTTCAATTGGTATATTTGTTTGTATAGTATTCTGGTGGTGGGTTCTGTTTTGGTTTTATTGTATTGTATATATAATTTTAATATTTGAATAAATATTTTTGATTAATATATTTTTAAAAAGACGTACAGGTTTGTATGTTAACTGTCTTCGGTAAAATTGTAAATTGTCCCTAGTGTGTAGGGTAGTGCGAGTGTACGGGGTGATCGCTGGTCAGCGTGGACTTGATGGGCCGAAGGGTTTGTTTCCACGCTGTATCTCTAAAGTCTAAAGTAAAGGTTCCAAGTCTGCATCTAAGCAGACTGCAATATGGAATAAACATTACAAAAGCCTCTGCGTTATCACCTGTAGAAGTAAAGCTTGATTTTTGTCAATTTTTACTTAAAATAGCCGAAAGTACCAGAAAACCTCATCTTCATTGGCATGGATTTCCTGTGGGTGTTCCGGTTTCCTCCCACAACCCAAAGACATATGGGCTTGTAGGTTAATTAGCCTCCATAAATTGCCCCAAGTATGTAGGGAGCGGATGCAAAAATTGGTTAGCATAGAACTAGTGTGAACACGTGATCGATGGTCAGCATGGACTCAGTGGGCCGAAGGGCTTGTTTCCATACCTTATTTCTAAACTAATTTTTTTCTTAAACCAAACAAGGCTAATGATAAGAACAGAACCAAAAATATAAATTCAAACCACGGAGATAAATTATGCTGAAAGTTAACTGCATTTATAAGAGAGAAAGACAAACTAATAAATTTAAAAATGAGAAAAGCCCCTATTACTCAGTGAAATTGTATTCTCAAAACAATGAAATAATAATATATATTTAATTAGATTTGTGATTACTTACTTAGCCTTCAATGAAACCTGCCAATTTTTGTTGGCTCATTCATAGTGCTATTGTGCCGTAATAGTTGGTCTCCAAATGATATTATAAAAACTAGGTACATAGTCTGTACGGAGTTTGCACGTTCTCCCCGTGACCACTTGGCTTTTCTCTTGGTGGTCCGGTTTCCTCCCACATACCAAAGACATACAGATCTGCTGTAAATTGGCTTCTGTAATTTGTAAATTGTCCCTAGTGTGTTGGATACAGCTAGTGTACGGGGTGATCGATGATCAGCGTGGACTCTGTGGCCCAAAGGACCTGCTTCCATGCTGTATCACTAAAGGCGAAAAGTCTTCATATAATTCTAAATTCCCTAGTACCCTAAGCTCCCTCCCCACACCTCCAGTCAATGATAAACAACTTTGAAGATACAGGTCTTTAACCTGAAGCATTGGCTCTGTTTCTCATCCCATAGATGCTTCCCGTCCCATTGAGGCTTCCCGTTCCTTTTGTTTTTATTTTAGATTTTCAGCAACTGCAATCATTTGATTTTCCCTCCCTGGTACCCCTAGCTACAGTCATTTGTGTTTATGGATTTTAACTGTGTTTTTTTTTAGCTCTTTACTTCAGAGAACTCCTTGAAAACTTTCAGAGTGACAACATAATATAAATCTAATTAGACTTTGGCATTTCCAGGAAGTCACGCTTTGTTCAGTTAAGCCCAAGTAGGCCCAAAATCTGAGGTCTCCTTCCTCAATCCTGGCCTGCGATTTGTTAGCACTGTATCCACAGCAATAAGTAGCAACATTTCCACTTCTTATCTCTTCACTTTCTTCTCCAGATCTGTCTCTATTTAATCCTTGAAGCCTGCTGCTGGTTAACAAGGAAATCCTGTGTCAATTATCACCAACAACTTCCCACTGAGAAGCTGCAGGGAAACAAAGCTTATAAGAGCCTTTTCACACCAGAAAGTAGAACTGGTCCTAATTAAATGGCCCTCATATCCTGCCTAGTGGTGGTCAAAAGATGGATAGAGAGAGAAAAAAAACTAACCTGTCAGAATTGTTTTATTTTAGTGTCATTATAATTTTTTCAGTGTTGTGATTTAGAATTCATGCAGGCAAAATAAAGGTGAAAATGTCACACTTCAAAAATAAGTTAAGGGTACATTAACAATTTACATATGGACACTATTTATATTTTGTATTAACAAACTATGTAAAACATCCCCTTTGAATAATTCAAAACAACTGATTTAAACTGTCTCTTCAATAAATAACCTTTTAAAGTATAAGATGTTTCTTTTGGTAACAGATGTATTTTGCACAGACGACAGGAATTTGCAATCTATGCTGAGTCCCCTTTATCTACATTTCCCTCGTTAATCACTTTTCAGTCATTCTTACACCGTTAAGTCATTTTCTACTCTTTGTCTTCTTTCTATCTCTAAGCTGACAAAAACATGTTCCTCTCTAATTAATTAATTTATTTATTCATACATCGTCCTGATTTCTTATTTCCTTTCTCTTTCATCTCTTTTCTCTTTCATCATTCTTTCCTTACTTTCTTTTCTATGTCTTTTTCTCAGTCACTTTTCATTTTATTTATCCCTTCCTGTGTTTTGTTTCTTTTATCATATTTTGATTGATTGATTGATTCAAAGATACAGCATGGAAACAGGCCCTTCGTCCCACCGTGTCCACTATGACTTTCGATCAAAGAAAGCCTGGAGATTTTTTCATTGATCACCAGTCACACATCAGAACATGGTTAATATTAGCGTCTTCTGACAAGGGCTAATTAATGAAAGTTACTGCCTGATTCATGAAGCAAAAGATTTGGGTATTCTTACAACATGAACCTAATGTGTGATGAGAATGTCATGAAAGAAAAAAGAGAGATGCCTTTTATTCTTTCTCACTGCAATAATTAATGGCAAAATATCTGCAATTTCATATATTAGAACGAATGTACTTCCAGGTGCAAAATTACAAATGCCACAGATGGCTGTGGAGGCCGTCAATGGATATTTTTCATGCAGAGATTGACTGATTCTTGATTAGCAAGGGTGTCAGGGGCCAAGGGGAGAAGGCAGGAGAATGGTGTTGAGAAGGAAAGATAGATCAGCCATGATTGAATGGCAGAGTAGACTTGGTGGGCCGAATCGCCTAATTCTGCTGCTCTAACTTATGAACATGAACTTCTAGCTGTTCTGCCCCAGTACAGAAGGAGGTTGGTTTCTATGTGGAGGGCTGTGATGCTCGTATATATATATCAATACATTTTTGGAGGCTAAGGGAGATGATGGGATCAAAGCCACACAGCCAGATATAAAAACAGCTTTTTTCCATGAGCAGTAGCTCTACTCAACAGCCAAAAGTCTGTAGCCTCCTTTTGCTCTGGTATTTTATTTAATTCTTCACATGTTAAAATTATAATGTTTTATTTTAATTGTCTACTGTATGTGGTGTTGTTACCTGTGAGCAAAGCACCAAGGCAAATTCCTTGTATGTATACATAGTTGGCCTATAACATTTATTCAATACAATTCAATTCAATTCAATTCAATTCAGTGAGGATAGTATGGGAAAGTGATGAGACATGTTCTTGTTGAATGACGCAGCAGTCTCAAAGGCTGAATGGTCTGTTCTTCCTTCTACTTATGTTCTTTGCCTTGCAAAACGTGAAGATGGAATCCAGAGACAGGTGGTAAGAATACAAATGGGATTGTCGCTCCCTATTCATATTTTTTTTCAAATATTCGCTCTCAACCCTCCAGGAAAGTTGTCAAGAACAGGAATTCTGTTGATAAAGAATCCTCTGGGGAACTATAAATAAAGTCCTGTACTTGATAATATCTTAAAAGGTTCTTGTCCCTTTGCAAAGAGATTTGAACTTCTTCCCTAACAGTTCTTGAACACTAATTTTTATGGTTCTTAACTTAGTTTGGAAAAAGAGTCCTCTGGATACAATGTACTCAGAAACAGATGTAACAGAGAGCCTCTGTAAATGGTTCTAATTTAATAAATTGCTCGGATATTTGTCAGTCAATTAATCAATCATTCATGTTTACTCCAGTTAATCAATTTGCTCTTTTACTTCCTAAGAATAATAATTTCCAAATTTGGATGATTTAAAATGGTTGGGATTTGCGTGACACTACTTTTCAGTAGGAAATACCAAGGTGGGTATACCTCTTTTCTAAATGGCTTTGGTTTCCAAATTCACTTAAAAAGGTCTTGATACCAGATAACAATTGGAAATGGAAATACTTCCCTGGTACAGGCGCATGTGGTGGTCTGGAAATAGGGTTTTCTCAGACTGTTTAAATAAAGGGAGAGCATTGCATTACAGCAAGCTCATAACTCGACTTTCAAATGTTTCATGTTGATGTTAGGAGGCAAAGAGTGAAAGACTTCAACAGTACCACTACTTCTCAAAATAGCATTGTGTGCTTTATCTGTTCAGTTAAAAAGGCATCCATTGATTCCTGTGGCCCAATGAGACAAACAAATTTAGTGCAGATATTTTGACATGGTTAGCGAAGGTGGATCTAATATTAATATTTATTATGCAGACTTTAGTATAATTTTATCCCTTGGAATTGATCATATGCCTATATTGTCTCTGTAATTTGGATCAATTATAAACTTAAATCAAACTGTAATTACATGTGGACACAAAATGCTGGAGTAACTCAACGGGTCAGGCAGCATCTCTGGAGAGAAGGAATGGGTGACGTTTCGGGTCGAGACCCTTCTTCAGACTGATGAAGGGTCTCGATCCGAAACGTCACCCATTCCTTCTCTCCAGAGATGCTGCGTAACCCGTTGAGTTGCTCTAGCATTTTGTGTCGATCTTCGATTTAAACCAGCATCTGCAGTTTTTTTCCTGCACCTGCAATTACATGTCACTGACGTCATTATGAGTGGTGTTTTATTATTGGCCCAAACTGTTGTGTTCTCATTATACAGACAAAGGCGAGACGAACGTGCTGATGAGACTAAAGCACAATCACTTATATGCAAAATTACATTAGTAATAACTACTAGGAAATATAAAGGTGTGAATGAACAATTCATGCTCAGTGTAATATTCAGACATGCATAAGCTCGGAAATATCTTGAATATTACCAAGACCCCTACATGTTTGGAAATTAAGTTCAATCTGCAAATACTGACATAAGAATGGATGTTCAAATCTTCCATTACTGCAGGCAAGTTTTTCCATGTACTTTTGTACCTTACACGAGTGTTGGTTATGGGGCAGAGTCCATATGGTTTCAATATTCCATGAACATTGATATTCGCTCATTGACTGAAATTCCTGGAAAATGATGGACAATGACTAATGAATACTATTTTTTTTGATTAATCCACCTGGTCATATTTAACTCTGCCAGACAGCATATTTTCCAGTCCAGTGTCTAGCTGTATGATTTTACAGTCACCAATCAGCAATGAGTTCTGTATTTTGTTAAATGCTATGGCTTTTTCCTGCATTTAACGTGAAGTTATATTATTACCATGATTATAATTGAGCAATCTTAATCACTTAATTAAGCATGCCTTTTAAAATACAGATAATACCCAAATACAAATATTAACCTCGGAAACCTATAATCTTGGGTTCTCTGCTGATAGTCAATGTAAAAATAGCCTCCATTTTTTGATGTTTCCTCCCCTCCCCTAACCCCTAGAATTTCTAAAGTTCAAACCAGTTGTTATGCAATTTCTATTTCATCATTAAACGTTTTTAAAAGACTTTTTGATGGGAAATATTAAAGAACTTCCAACTTAAAGAACATTCAGAAACACCTCAAATCATATAATAAAAGAGGCGGGTTCAAATAGCAAATCCAATGCATGTTAATAGGATATTCAAACTGTATGGATGTTGTCTCCAAACCAATAGTAGTACAAAACACAAGCCACTACTTCAAAAATGCTGCTGCTGTTACTCTGGTACTCAGGTACTCTGTTTTCAAATATTACACATTGGATTTAATGCTGGTCTTTGTTCTAACGACATAAGGAATGTAATGTTAATAAATATTAATCTATGTGATTGCCGATTGCAATTCTGACAAATTACAGCTAATAACTGTGCTTTGAAAAACACTCCTGGTTGTCCATTTCCCTGCCCATGACACTCATACTTGAACCTCTGGTCTACTGTGTCCTACTGTCTTGCTTCGTTTCTTTAGCTGCTTTTGTAAACAAGCATCCGCAGTTCCTTGCCTCTACATTTCTAGCTTGGTTCCTTTGGGGATTGAACCTTCATCTATTGATCTGTGTCTTTTCTGCCTTTGTCCATTTCTGCCTAACTTTGGACTCCTTTCCAAATCCAAACTCTGAACAGAGTTTTAGTAGTCTACTTTTAGTAGTACTCTCCTACTCTACTACTGAGATAGTACTCTACTTTTTATTTACTGCGGATTTTTCACTTGGCACTCTATAATATATATATTCCTTTATTCGTCGCACAACAGGGAAATTTACAGTGTTACAGCAGCAAAGTGCAGAAGGCATCAGCAATAGGATCATTTGTCCTTCCAGTGAACTCAGTGAGCCAAGAGTCCAGGTCTTCATTGCACGGTTATAGGTGAAGAGAATGGATTTCCTTCTCCACAGGACATTCATGAACCAAAGGGTTTGCATAACACTCATTTAGTTACTCAGTAAACTTAGGGTGGTGCAGTGGTGCAGCTGGTAGAGCAGCTGCCTCGCAATGCCAGAGACCCGGGTTCGATCCTCACATCGACTGCTGTCTGTGTGGAGTTTGCATGTTCTCCCTGTGACCATGGGCGTTTCCTTTGGCTGCTCTGGTTTCCTCCCACATCCCAAAGATGTGCAGGTTTGTCGGTTAATCGGCCTCAAAAGATTGCCCCCGGTATGTAGGGAGTGAATGCGGAAGTGGGATAACATAGAACTAATGCAAACGGGTGGTCGATGGTCATTGTGGTCTAAATGGGCTGAAGGGCCTATTTCCATGCTGTACTTCTCAATCAATTCAGTCAGAAAATTAATAATACCAGCTACTCAGTGGACACTTTAGTTTAATTAATTAATTGAATGTACATTCTCCCGACACCATGGTGGGGGTTTAACTGATACATCACATTCTATAAATAGTACTCTACTTTTTATTTACTGCAGATTTTTCACTTGGCACGCTGCTGCTGCTTTGATTTATATTACCACGTTGTTTCAATATCCATGATTTAGTCTTATTCATCTTTTAATTAAGACCTCTGAAGCTTTAAATTTAAATTCCTGGTCATTCTGACTGACCAGATAATGGCAGATAAACCGAGCAGATAAACAGCAGCAGAAAAAGGAATGAGAAAAAGATCTGGGAATAGGCAGAGAAATGCAGTGCAGAACGAACAGATAAGGGAAGCCAAGAGATAAACAGGGCAGAGGAAATGAAAGGTGAAATTTAAAACAAAACAGAATCGGGCAGAAGAGAATCCTGGACAGAGAAAGAGAGAAATAAAGAGGTGACGCTGTAAGAAACGAGAATGGGATAAGATGTGACAGAGCAAGGCAGGTCAAACGCACATCTGAAGAAAGCAAAGCTGAATGCCAAGGTGAAATGGAGAGGTTGAACAAGGCACAGCATGGCTGTGAGATAAAGTGAAGAGGCAGGAGATTATAAGGAGAATAAGGATAAGGCAGAGCTAAGCTTGGAGATGAAACCGAGAGCTGGGGCAGGGATTATCGTGTCAGATCTCTCTCTATTTTAATGCATGATCAATTTGGGAAGAGTACAAGTGTTGATAAAGACTATTCCACTTTGAGCATAAAAATCAGATAAATAAATGGCCCAGTACTCATGATAAATAAATATACAAAGAATATTTGCACTTGATAGCGTGATAATATTTCATAACCGGGATTGTTATAAAATTGGTCAAAAGTTCCCCTAATTTTTTTATTTTAAACACTGAATTAGCAACTAAATGTACAGAAGTTTTACAGCACAACAAGCTCAAGATAAATTAACATTAACGCCCAACGCAAGATCTGATTATCTTTTAGACAGATTGAAGAATAAAGTATACTATTAAATAATATTTATGAATGCTTTTAAGAAACATTGGGTTCATAAATCAACCACTGCATATATATAAAAATCACAGCTATTAGAGCTGTGAGCTTGGGTTATTAATCATAGCAGCTAACTTGAGATCCAACTAAAACAACTTCATCATTCTAAATCTAATTGCACTGTTACACTACATTTATTAGTGCATTAAAAGTAATTGAATGAGATCAGTGGCATGTGCAGGAATTTAAATTTGACTGTTTTTGGCAGAGAATGTTAAACACAAAAGTTATTTACATAAGCTTATATGAGTACCTCCTTAATATGCTTAATGGTTATTAAGGGTAGGGAAGGGAAATACCAGGTCCCCCTTTGCACGCCAGTGCAGGAGATTAACTACTACATTTCAGGCTGGAATTCAATTCCATGATCAGGTAGTTTATTTAGTTTTAGTTTAGTTTAGTTTATTGTCACGTGTACTGAGGTACAGTGAAAAGCTTTCGTTGCGTGCTAACCAGTCAACGGAAAGACAAAAATACATGATCACAATCAAGCTATTCTCGGTGTACAGATACATGATAAAGGGAAAAACATGGATAACGTTTGGTGCAAGATAAAGTCCAGTAAAGTCCGATTAAAGATAGTCTGAGGGTCTCCAATGAGGTAGATAGTAGCTCAGGACTGCTCTCTAGGTAGATTTGGGGGGTGGGTGAACAGTGAAATGCGCTGAAAGTGCTGCAACACATTAGGAACCCACATCTCTAGCCAGACAGCATCTTAATTTTGCCCAACTGTGCCAGACTGTGTGTTTGCAACAACCTCGGGAGAAACAGATTGCCAAAATTACTATTAGAATGGATGATCACAAAATGCTGGAGTAACTCAGCGGGTCAGGCAGCATCTAGGAGAGAGGGAATGGGTGATGTTTCGGGCCGAGACCCTTCTTCAGACTGAGTCTGAAGAAGGGTCTCGACCCGAAACGTCACCCATTCCCTCTCTCCTAGATGCTGCCTGACCCGCTGAGTTACTCCAGCATTTTGTGATACCTTCGATCTGTACCAGCATCGGCAGTTATTTTCCTACATTAGAATGGGTGATGATCGATTTCAGCTGAAATTTTGGACTTTGGTTCAGTGCAGGCAAATTTCTTGAGTTTCCAGGAAATCACCAGAGAAACCAAACTGGGAACATTGGAAATAAACACAAAATGCTGCAGTAACTCAGCGGGCCAGGCAACATCTCTGGAGAAAAGGAATAGGTGACGTTTTGGGTGGAGACCCTTCTGGTGATCAAAGATAAGACATTCAAGATAATTATTTATTATTTCAACCTTATATTTTTGAAAAACACTTTGAAAGGCTCAATTTGCTGAAAACGTGGTGGGAAATTACTTGGGGAAACTTTGGGTGTAAATATGATTACAATTGCAATTAAGTTTATGCCCCAGAAATTCACTTTCAAATGCTGAAATATTTCTGGGCACTACTCAGGAGAATTTGCTCTAGTATCTCAGATGGAACTGAATGTACAGAGATCAGTGCAACCAATGGTAATTTTTTTTCATGGACAGTGTTTTGGGTTTGTTTTTCATTGATATCGAAAAATAGTCCAGCACTAAAAAAACAGTTATACCATTAGTTATATTTGGTGAATAAAACCAATAACTGATGATTTAAGCAGGTATCAATGCATAAGATGATTAAAAAAAAAGTTAGGCTCGAATCATAGCCAATCCTGCTGCAAAATTCATCACTTCATAAACAAGGAAAGCAATCTTTACTCCTTTCAGTACAAACAACACTGTGATTTAAAGACTGGCTTTGAAAGCTACATTCCCAAATGAATTATTTTGTCTTTGTGGGCAGACAGACAGTACACAAAACTATCTAAAGATTGCAATTAGTTTTGAGAGGGATGCAGTCAGCCATTGGTGGTGTCACTTATTGTAATCAGAATTTAATCAGGTCAAGGTTATTTGGACAGGACTGCGTGTTTTTCAAAATGTTAATGTTTCCAAACTAGCAGATCCCTATCGACCATTCTAAATGGGTTCTGTTCTGTTCCTGCTACTTGTCCAGAGAAAACAATTTGGCAACTGACAAACTGCAGTTCAGTTCTCATCAATTTGAGAGGTGGGAATAGGTAACATTCTAGCCTTTGTACGGCACAAAGAATTGTCCAGCAGGGATTAGGTTTCTCCTTTAATACCTGTTTCACATTCAATGCAGCAACAAGAACCTTTCATGAAATTAAACATCCCAGAGGGAGAGTTGCCAATCCCACTGGGAGAGTAATTTAAGCAAAAATATGCACACAGTGGGTACAGCCTTACAGTGGTTGAATTGCCAGATTAATATTCAGTCCTGGGCCAGAGATGCATGTTCGAATCTCACCGTGACACCTGGGGAATTTAAATTCAAGTGTTTAAATAAATCTGATGACTACCAGATTGCTGTAAAAATGCATCTGGTTCATAAACGTTAAATCTGCCATCCTTACCTGATCTGGCTCACATATCACTCAGAATTCACCATTACCATTGCTTACTAACTCCTCAGTTTATGGGAAATAAGTATGCAGAAAGGAACTGCAGATGCTGGTTTATACCAAAGTTAGACACAAAGTGTTGGAGTAACTCAGGGTGTCAGGCAACATCTCTGGAGAAAAAGGATAGGTGAGGTTTCAAGTCAGGACCCAAACCATCCTTTTTCTCTGGTGATGTTGCCTGACTCGCTGAATTACTCCAGTACTTTGTGTCTATCATGGGAAATAGTGAATGGCAATAAATGTTAGCCACGTCCACACTCTTCAAAGGAATGAATTAATGAAGGAATGATCACATAAACACAGCCAAAAAAAAGATATTAGGCCAAAAGGGGTTAGTTTTTAAGGAGTGTTGTAAAGGAGACGCAGAGAGGTTTAAAGAGAGAATTCCAGATATTAGGAGCTGGGTAGCTGAAAGCCCTTCCACCAAACGTTGAACCAAATGGAGGAAAGTTCTGAAGTAACTCAGCTGGTCAAGCAGCATCTCCGGAGAACATGGATAGGTGATGTTTTGGGTCGAGTTCCATATTTAATCCTTTTTGAAAACCAGCCTCAACAGTTTCTGGATAAGGTTGTTCGGAGTGAGCAAAAGTCCAGAGCTGGATGATCTCAGAGCTGCCACATGTTACACTAAACTAAATTAAACTTTAGAAAGTATTTTGGGGTTAAAATGGTGCATAAGATTTTATTCTATAAAAATGGTGACACAGTGGCTCAGCTGGTAGCACCATAAATCCCATTCGATCCTGACCTCAGGTGCTGCCTGTGTGGAGTTTGCACATACTCCATGTGACCGCTTGGGTTTCCTCTGGGTGCTCCTGTTTTCCCCACATCCCAAAGACATGTTGGTCTGTAGGTTAATTGGCCTCTGTAAATTGCCCCTAGTGTTTAGGTCATGGATGACATAACATAGAGCTAGTGCGAATGGGTGGTTGGTTCGGACTCAGTGAGTTGAATGGCCTATTTCCATGCTGTATCTTCAAACTAAATTACACAGTTGAAGTTGGTCACAATGGCGGCACGGTAGCGCAGCGGTAGAGTTGCTGCTTTACAGCGAATGCAGCGCCGGAGACTCAGGTTCGATCCTGACTACGGGTGCTGCACTGTAAGGAGTTTGTACGTTCTCCCCGTGACCTGCGTGGGTTTTCTCCGAGATCTTCGGTTTCCTCCCACACTCCAAAGACGTACAGGTATGTAGGCTAATTGGCTGGGTAAATGTAGAAATTGTCCCTAGTGGGTGTAGGATAGTGTTAATGTACGGGGATCGCTGGGCGGCACGGACTTGGTGGGCCGAAAAGGCCTGTTTCCGGCTGTATATATATGATATGATATGATATGAAAACTGTGGGCAGATTTGAACAGGAGATTAAACATTGAATTTTTTTTTCTGGCTCAGTAAGTTCACATTTGAAAAGCGAAAAATAATTTATTGGAAAATAAATTGAGTAAGGTACCCAAAGGACCCTTGTTCTGAGTATGTCAGTTAGCACCACATGGGATAGATGAGCTAGTTCCCTGAATATGTTCCACTCACATGGTCAGCAGTCATTTCTCAGCAATAGTAATCAATTTAGGGGCAATTTACAGAGGCTAAATTAACCTACAAACCTGCACGTCTTTGGGATGTGAGAAGAAACAGGAGCACCCGGAGGAAACTCAGGTGGTTTATCAAAGGGATTTATCGGAGTCGCTGCCTCAAAATGGCTGCCAGAGACCCACACCATCCTGGCCACACACTCATTTCACCACTGCCATCGGGAAGAAGGCATCAGGAGCCTGAAAACTGTGACGTCCAGGTTCAGGAACAGCTTCTTCCCCACAGCCATCAGGCTATTAAATACCACAACCTTAAATAAGCTCTGAACTACAATAGACTATTATTATTATTATTATTATTATTATTATTATTATTATTATTATTATTATTATTATTATTATTATTATTATTATTATTATTATTATTATTATTATTATTATTATTATTATTATTATTATTATTATTATTATTATTATTATTATTATTATTATTATTATTATTATTATTATTATTATTATTATTATTATTATTATTATTATTATTATTTACAGTGTACTATGTTTACATATTCTGTCTTGCTGCAGCAGGTAAGAATTTCATTGTTCCACCTGGGACATATCTTGACTCTTGACTCTTGGTCACAGGTAGAAGGTGCAAACACCAAGGGTAAACTTTTGCTAAATGCTTCCATCAGTTTCTATTTTGATTTCAGAGTTCTGGCATCTGCAGCTATTTGTTTATATAGAAAATTAAATGTAATTTTCCCAAATGAAAGGGAAGAAATTTGAAAATTGCTAGTCTGCATGGGACAGGCAGAAGAGATTACCTTCCAAGACAAGCCCCACTGAACTCACATTTTAAAGAGAGAGATCAAATCTCAAGATGTAGGTAAAAGCTACCAACTTCAGTAGTTTTCTTTGTTCGTAACTCAATGACTTGAAATCCCATATTTCTGTAGTTACTATCTTGGCATGGATCCAATAAGTATTTTCAAAAGAAGAAGAATCAGGTGCAAAAGCATCTACTGATGAAGGTAAAAATGTATCTTTATTACTTATTGTAAAATTATAAACATGCTCTTTACAAATGTATTTGTAATTCTACTCTTAACACAGAATATAAAACGCATTCCATAAGTCCTTTAAAATCTATGGGAAGGAAGCAGAATAGACTGTAAATCTCATTTCAAGGAACTGCGATGCTGAAATGAACAAAAAAACAAACTGTTGGTAGAACTCAGTGTGTCAGGTAGCATCTGTGGCAGAATGGACAGATAAAGTTTTGACTCAGGGCCCTTCTTCAGAAGAATGGGGTTTCAGCCGTTTGTTTTTTACTAGCACTCTTCTTTACTTCAGGATTGTGTGCACTGGTATTGGCATTATAAATGTATTTGTTTATTTTTCTTTATATATTATGTATACGTATTGTGCGACATAGGCCTGTTATGCAGCTGCATGTAAGAATTTCACGGTTCAATAGTCGGCACATTTGAGAATTAAATCTCTCTCTCTCTCTCTCTCTCTCTCTCTCTCTCTCTCTCTCTCTCTCTCTCTCTCTCTCTCTCTCTCTCCCTCTCTCTCTCTCTCTCTCTCTCTCTCTCTCCCTCTCTCTCCCTCCCTCTCCCTCCCTCTCCCTCCCCCTCCCTCCCCCTCCCCCTCCCTCCCCCCCTCCCCCCCTCCCCCCTCCCCCCCTCTCCCTCTCTCCCCTCTCTCCCCTCCCTCCCCTCTCTCCCCTCTCTCCCCTCCCCTCTCTCCCCTCTCTCCCCTCTCTCCCCTCCCCTCCCCTCTCTCCCCTCTCTCCCCTCTCTCCCCTCCCCCTCCCCTCCCTCTCCCTCTCCCTCTCCCTCTCCCTCTCCCTCTCCCTCTCCCTCTCCCTCTCCCTCTCCCTCTCCCTCTCCCTCTCCCTCTCCCTCTCCCTCTCCCTCTCCCTCTCCCTCTCCCTCTCCCTCTCCCTCTCCCTCTCCCTCTCCCTCTCCCTCTCCCTCTCCCTCTCCCTCTCCCTCTCCCTCTCCCTCTCCCTCTCCCTCTCCCTCTCCCTCTCTCCCCTCCCCTTCCCTTCCCTCCCCTCCCCTCCCCTCCCTCTCCCCCCTCTCCCCCTCTCTCCACCTCTATCCACCTCTCTCCCCCTCTATCCCTCTCTCTCCCTCTCTCTCTCTCCCTCTCCCTCTCTCTTTCTATTTCCTTCAGTACGCTGTGATCCTTCCTGTCCTCACTTCCTAAATCATTTGAATGAATATTGCCAATTACAGTGATGGTCTTTTGGACCTATTCCAGTAAGCCTGCAAGAAGGCATTGTGGTAGATTAGAGAGAAGAATGAATAAGTGTGCAGCAAGGATCATTTCATTATCAGAATAATTGTACAGAACTGCAGTGTCTTCACTTGCTATTTGAAGCATTTGTTGTGATTGTGAACAGCAGGTATTGCAGAATATAATGTCTGATGCAACTTTTTCAGGTAAGAAAGCAAAGACTGATAATCTAAATCTCAAGAAGTGCATACTCTCTTAACTCTGGTACTAATAATGTGATTGAATGGAAGTCATTTGGAAGTAAATAATTAGAGGCTGCATTGGCCTTTTGTGTAATAGTGTTTTGTCCTCTTCCTTTGTTTTACTTCATGCCAATTATCCACATTCATTGTCACTGGGACTCTTTTCTCTCCAGTTGAATTATGGTGGTGCAAACAGTGCTTTAAATCCTTTTTGGAGACCTTTCTTCCCTGAAATCCAATTAAATCTTCTGTGTGCAGTCCACAGTGATCTTGTTGCACTTCCATTCTTCCATTCACTCTTTATCATCACCTTGTTAGCATCCTTATCATCCAGTCAAGTTTCATCATAGCCTGACCTTGCTGCATGTTGCGAGCCTTCATTGCACCAGCATGCCAGCGTCAGGTTGTGTGAAAGAGTATATTTATGTCTTGAATCTCTCAGCTGGTGGGCAATCTTAATTGGATAAGCAACAGAGTATGAGGTATATGCGGTGGAGTGTTTCAGAAAGCTAAGGTTCAGGTGAAGCAGACAATTCGGAAGGCAAACAGAATGTTGTCCATCAGTGCAGGTAGATTTAAGTACAGGAGTAAGGATATTCTACAATAATGTTAGTGATACCTCACTAAAAACAGTGGAAATAAGGGGGGGAGGGATTTCTGGGAGACTCCCGAGTCTAGGACCAGAGGGTACAGCTTCAGAATAAAAGGACGTACCTTGAGAATGGAGATAACAAGGACTTTTTTTAGCATGATGAACCTGTGGAGTTCACTGCTAAAGGCAACGGTGGAGGTGAAGTCATTAGATTTTTTAAAGCAGAGATAGATAGGTTCTTGATTAGTAAGGGTGTCAAAGGTTACGGCGAGAAAGCAGGAGCATGAGGTTGAGAATGAAAAATAGATCAGCCATGTTGAGCAGACTCGATGGGCCAAAGCACCTAGTTCTACTCCTACATTTTATGGTCTGATGAATTATTATGTACAATTTCATGCCTCATACCAATTTCAGTAAATATATTCTTAAACATTGTTATTTGATCTGGAAATAACATAATATCGCCATTGAAATGTAATTGCTGTAAAAACATAGCACAAAAAGTAAGGAAATTTGTGTTTGGTAGATTATTTCTTTGTTGTAACAATGCTTCTTGGCAATAAATCTTATACCGTTGGAAAGCCTGTTTATTTCCCTTTTAAATGGTGCCACATTTGTAAGGAACATGCATTTGTGGGATGAGCAGCAGAGCTGAGCATGTGGGTTGCGCCCATGAAAAATCTGCCAAATCTTCTCTGCCAATGCCAAACAGCTTATTCTGTTGTTGCTATTGACTCTGTTGGATTGAGCCCTAGTACCATCTCCAAAGTGAAGGCCAAGTTCCATATAACGGGGGATGTCAGAGACAGGCCATGAAGTGGGCGTCCCAAGAAGACGACACCCGAAGAAGACCGTTTCCTCACCCTGTCAGCCCTTAGGAACCGTAGGCTGTCTCTATAGATTTGCAGTCAAGGTTTGCAGGACGATATGGCCAACGGCTCTCTGCCAAGACAATTCGGAACAGACTGCACGTAGCCGATCTCCGGTCTCATAGGGCTGCCAGGAGGCCTGCCATGACTGCCCTTCACCGTCAGGCCCGTTTGCGCTGGTGTCTGCAACACGTGCACTGGAACCTGAACATGTGGAGGAACGTTATGTTCAGCGATGAGTCCAGATTCTGCCTACGGCAGTTGGATCATAGGGTCAAAGTGTGGAGAAGACGCGGAGAACGCTATGCTGATTGCTGCACCGATAGAGTAACATCTTTTGGTGGAGGCAGTGTGATGGTGTGGGGCGGCATCTCCCTCACTGGAAAAACAAGGCTTGTCATCATTGGAGGCAATCTCAATGCAGAGAGATATCGAGATGAGATTCTGCAACCAGTGGCAATCCCATATCTCCACAGTCTGGGACCGAACTCTATCCTCCAAGATGACAATGCTCGCCCCCACAGAGCTGGGTTTCTCAGAGACTACCTCCAGAATTTGGGAGTGGAGAGGATGGAATGGCCTGCCAGCTGTCCTGACCTCAACCCCATTGAACACTTGTGGGATCAGCTTGGGCGTGCTGTTCGTGCCAGAGTGACCAATACAACCACGTTGGCTGACTTGCGACAAATGCTGGTTGAAGAATGGGATGCCATCCCACAACAGTGTGTGACCAGGCTGGTGACCAGCATGAGGAGGAGGTGCCAGGCTGTTGTGGCTGTGTATGGTTCTTCCACACGCTACTGAGGCTCCTGTTTATTAAATGAATAAATTGTTAAATTGCCAATATGTCTTGTTTCTTCAGACTTCAATCATCCAATCCACCAAACAACACCGAACAAGAGTCAATGGCAGAATAAGCTGTTTGGCATTGGCAGAGATTTGGCAGATTTTTCATGGGCGCAACCCACATACTCAGCTCTGCTGCTCATCCCACAAATGCATGTTCCTTACAAATGTGGCACCATTTAAAAGGGAAATAAACAGGCTTTCCAATGGTATAAGATTTATTGCCAAGAAGCATTGTTACAACAAAGAAATAATCTACCAAACACAAATTTCCTTACTTTTTGTGCTATGTTTATATTACTGAGGAAATATTTTCTGTTCTATGTAATTATTCTCCATTCGTGAAAGAAAGTGGATGACTCCTATCTAATTATCAAATAAGTCAAACGTTCTTTCATCCCGCATTCTAACATCATTAACCAGAGATTTAGGGTCTGCAGTCTTCAAAACTGCCAAATTATAATATTGTCCAAAACCTAATTGGCCAAATTGGATATAGATTTAAAGTGAGAGGGGAAAGATTTAATAGGAACCTGAGAGGCAACCTTGTCACAGAAAGTGATGGGTATGGAACACGCTGCCAGAGGAGGTAGTTGAGGCAGGTACTATAACAACATTTAAAGACGTTTGGACAGGTACATGAATAGGAAAGGTTTAGAGGGATATGGTTGAATGTGAGCAAGTAAGACTAGTGTAGTTGAGAGAAAAGGTATTTTGGTCAGCATGGATATATTGGGCTAAAGGCCTGTTTGTATGCTGAGTAACTTGATGACTCTATAATGAAGATAGACACAAAATGCTGGAGTAACTCAGTGGGACAGGCAGCATCTCTGGAGAGAAGGAATTGGTGATGTTTCGAGTCGAGACCTTTTTGACCATGACTCTATGACTGTATGAACTTCCCACAGAAAAGCCATATATGACCAGTAGTTCCGGTCGACAAAGAGAAGGAGTTATCATTACAGATCAATGACTTCTGATAAGCTCTGAATGTCTGAAACATTAACTCCATTTCCTTTGCCACAGCTCCTGTCAGATCTGATAAGCATTCCAGCATTTTCTGTTTTTATTTCAGACTTCCCGCACTTGCTATCATTTGGCAAACTCCATGTCTAATTTCATGGCATCAGATTTGAGATTCCTCCTGAATATTATGGAGATTATACTTCACAATGTTGTTCATTTTCCCAGTGAAATCTGCACTGACGAAGCTCTAATTAATAAATGCCTGAATGACTTAAGGCATGACACTTAAAATGGAAAGACCAAGAATATGAGGTGGTTCTTTTCTGATGAAGAGTCTCAGACCTGAAATGTCTCTCATTCCTCAGTTGCTGACTGACTCTCTGAGAGTGTCCAGCATTTTCTGTCTTTATTTCTTTTCTGTAATATGTTTCGTTTCTTGTGCAATAATCTTACGTTTCTGTGTACCAGATCTGCTTCACTGGTGATCAATTTCAAGGTTACTTAGACTTAATTTGTCTCAACCAGGCATGTTCTGGTACACGCTGACAGATTTCCCTTCAACCTCATTGTTCCAAGGAGAACAAGCCCTGTTAGCAGCACGTACATCGTGAGCAAGAACTAGACTAATACAACTGTGAAGGAAAGTGAAAACCAAGCCACCATTATCCAAAACCCATTGCAGAGTATTTTAAATGACAGAGCTGCCTTCTTAGATATAGCATGTTTTAAAAAAAATTGTACTCATTCTACGTTAAGAGGTGTTGATAGGTAGTGGGTGATACTTGCAGAGAGTGCCAATGCTTTCAGGCAGAAGAGTGTTTCAAGGAGGGCAATGATACCCTCGATGTAGGAAATGCCGTCCAAAGGTGGATAAATAATCCCCGAATTAGTGATAGGCAACTATACTTGCAAACCATGATGCAGCTGCAGTACATGACAAGAATAAAGAGTTCCATCCGTTGACTAATGCTGATGTTCTTTGCTAACCGTAAACTTGCTGAAAGCCTTGAAATCAATTTGAACGGCAGATATCCATGAGCAGTAGTTGACAGATTAAGCCCAGAATGAACCCGGTTATAAAGATAAATCTGTCATATTGACTCAGCACTGATAAAGTTTACAATAGCAATATGCTCCCGACTGCGTACTGCACACATTTTGTACAGTAAACAGTTAACTTTACAGCTATCATAAATAACCAGTGGATTACCTAATATAAAACAACAATGTTTACTTGGTTGTTAAGTAATGTTGTTCTCTTAATCATTGTTGTACCCCTAAAAGTGACCGTTCAAATTGACATAGAGCTGGCTATAAAAATGCATGTATTGAACTGGATTTCGAAAGCAGTGGTGTTTTGCAAAAAATATTCCGTTTCCTATAACTACAGAAATATATGAGACTTAATAAAGAGTGATAACTGTGGTTTGATTTCACTAAATGTCTGTGATATGTCCAAGGATTAAACTCTATTTATATATTTTATATTTATGTATTTCAATCTCCATTTATATATTTTATCTTTAAAATCGTTCGGATTTATTTGAAAATGTGTTTAACAACAATGCAATTGGTAAAGATTCCCTCTCGAGTTCTCTAAGGGTGGCATGTACGGATGCTGGAAACATAGCATAATCATTGGGCTTTATTAACATTAATACAGATGAAGTATGACAGATGAAGGATTTACGCCAGCATTATTTATATACCTCTCTCATGCCTTTATGTTAAAATCCTTGACCATTTTACATATTCTGAGGAAAAATGAAGAGAAAACCAATTTACCACTTAAAAACCAATCAACTGTCTGCCCATTTATTTCTTTCAGACCATCTTTCAGCACCGTGTTGACAGTACATGATATTCCATTAATCTGCCTAATGAAAATTTAACCAGCATTATAAACAAATAATTGACTATTATCCTCCCAAAGAGGCATGAACATCCTAAATAAATTACTCCTGCTTATTTCATCACCCAAAAGTGGTCACTGATTGATGTCAAAATATGTGCTTGCCTTTCTGTCACTGAAAATGGCTCTCAGTTAAGCCAATGACTGATTTAATGAGAGTCTGTGGGTGAGTAAATGTTCTAAATTGCTCAATCATTAGCTTTTGCTTGTCTCTGTAAAGATGTGATGAGTCTGCATTGCCAACTTATTTTGTTGTGCAATTCCACAGCCAGTCTCATTTAATACATTGCTCTCAGTCAGATAGTCTAGATTCCTTTCATTTCCCAGTCTTATTTTTCTTTCAGCCCAAATGATGTGAAATGCCTCTCCGTTTAGTGTAATTAGCATTAAAATGAGTGAGCTGTAATGAATTATCATGCAAATTATTTAGTAAATGTTATAATCTTTCTCACTGACACCAAGGTTAACCTGGCGCAGTGTGCGAAAAGTTAGACACAATACACCGACCATTTGCAAAATATTTTCTCATGTTTTTCTTGATATTTCATAGATTCAGCAATCATTTTGTGGCTTGTTTGTAACTTAATAGTTAACCTAATATAAAAAACATTTTAAGGATTGTCTCAGCATTCCGTTAAAGTATTTAACTGGTGGAATACTGATTGCCCTCTGTAGAATTAAAAACATATTTTGAACACAAGCAATCTCCATTAATCTCCATGATCTAAATAATGCAACTTAAATTGAGATTTTTCAACAGCCATTCACTAATTAGTGCAGTCCATGCTCATAATGCTCCTTCAAACTGTATTTCCTTCAGAATTGCCAAGTGATGCAGTAGATTTTACGTTTTATTCTGAATATTGTAAAAGCTATAAATGGGCACATACAAGCCAGTTAAATAAATGTGCAGTCTTTATTCCTTCAAGACCTTTAAAAAGGGGAAATGTATTTTAATAAAAAGCAAATATATATGCCTGTTTGTGAATTTATTCATTTCAAGATCTTCATGAAACAGAGCAGTCAGAAATTATTTAACATATCATTCAGGCAAAAATTTTAAATAAAAAATAAATAGGCCATAAATGATTTCCATCATTTATTTAAAGGAAAAAGCTATGCCAAGGCACTATCAATAAATTTCATAAATAGACGTACAGATATCCTGTTTGTACAACCGATCTGAGTCCACTGCATATTGTCTCTAAGTCCTCAAGATTCATCTGGTTACACTTATTAAATTCTTTGAGAGGCATAAGATCTCCAACGATTAATCAAATTATTTGAGGTTCATTATGTAAGGTTGATATTTACAAAGATAAGCGGATGTGTTATATCTCACCTATTTTGGAGTTTCCTATCATCTGAATCTGTTGTCTCACAACTTTTACTTGACTACATCCATCTTTAGAAGGCATCAAAGAGCATTTTGCAGACATTAGAGTTTGGTCTCCATGGTTTCAGTGCACTTTGCACCTTGGTAACTACACAAAAGCAGAAGAATATTGTGTCCACTCTGTATTGCAAAGAAGTACCAGCGAGTAGCATAGGATGAGGTTAAAATTTCTGATCAGAAGCCGTGTGCATTTCGCTCTAACAGTTCATATAATTGCCTGAACTCCTTCATTGAGTTACCGCATTATAACACAGTTCAATCAAACTGTTATTTGATGTGTTTCACATAATGTTATGCTATGCAACCAAACCTGAAATATCAGCTGAATTATGGCATTGAAACAAACAGAACACAATGCCGTTGACAAAGAACCTATTGTTCACTTGGAGTTTGCCTGAAAGGACCTTCATGTTTCATAATGTAGAGGTTTGAGAAGGGAAAGCAAATTGGTCATTCCATATTTTTCACTTGACGTCTTCTGTTTATACTTCTACCTTATTCATTGTTCTATGTAAATCTATGTAAGAATCGTGAGCATTTCATTGAGCTGACTGAAGTTTTGCAGCTTCTAATCATGCACACTAGCCAAAGAATTAATGAAAATATTAAAGCGTGTTTTGAGGATTATTTAGAATTGTAATTATTTTCAGATTTTAATGTTTCGACATAGTTTAAAGGTTTCTAATAGTTTAAAGGTGATATTTCCCCTTAAAATGCTTTGAGGGAGCACAAAGAAACATTCAGCTTGGTCAGAAGTTAGTACGGCTGTTCAAATGAACCGCTGGTGCTCACAATAGCGTTTACACAATCAGAGCAGATGGTCAGAGTGCAGCTTGTCCACATTTTCATGAGATGGGAAGAAAAGTCAAAGAACTGTTGGTTTTGTGCAATTATTGAATATGTAAACAAATATTCCTCCTTGAAACATTACAAATCTAGAACTATGGTTTTCTGTAAAGTTTATTTTAAGGGGATACTTCAGCCTTATTATGAATGTGCAAATATTTAGAATATAATTTTAAATCATTTCTGGCGTTATGATTTCATTATTAAAAGTTACAAAAATAGCAGATTTCAGAGAAATAAGACAAGCAATGATCAATCTTCCAACTGAAATACAGACATGTTACATGGAACATATTAAATTAGTTGACAATTATATCCCTTGCCAGCTTCACTGAGTATAAATCTGTTTTGTGAACCAATTATTATTTAATTTGAATGCTTATAAATCAGAGGAGGAAGGATATTAAAGATTGATTTAGTTTTAAAAGTAAGATAATTAACTGATGCCAGAGGATTATTGTGATTAAATAATTCTTGTGTCTCTGACTTATGAAGAGAAATATTCATGTCCCGTATTTTGGCTGGACCACTGACGGAGTGCTAACATGGGCTATAGTGTTCCCCGTAACCTAATCTTGAAGCAATCTTGAAGCAATTAACTCCTTCAAATCTTTAACTTACAGAGCCCACCGTGCAAGAGGTCCCTGAGGACCACCACTCTAATAGACCTCAGCAAGCACTCCCCATCTTCTGCTGTGATATCCCACATTCAAGAGCTTACTGTAGTAGCCAGAGTGCAATGGTTCATCTGAAACAACACAGATGAATCATCCCAGGATCATAAGCTCTTCATTAACTCCTGATTCCTCTGCTAATTAACAGCAAGCAAAGCAAAAATGTCTGACAGGCTGGATGGACCCATGGCACTGTGGTTAATACGATGCAAATGACATGGGATGCAAGTCCTCAGCTGGAGCCTTGGCGGCTGCCAGATAATCTGTTTGTGGATAGAACATAATGGTTTCACTAAAGCAATTCACTGTTACTTTGAGCACTACATTAGAAGCTATAAAACGGGCTTTAAATTGTCACTACAATCCATCTGCACACGATTCTTTAAAACATATAAAATAGGTGCAATTGTGCAAAAGGACTTATTAAAAATAATTGATAAGATTATTGGGAGAGGGCATTTTAATCAGTCCCAATCACCAGGGGGAAGGAGGAAGCATCGCAATTGCAATCATCTCCGGCATTAGATGAGGATAAAATAGGGACTGGTGGTGATGCCTACACAGTTGTGTAGCTTGTTTGAAATTCAGGCCCTGCTGATGTGTTCAATATTGGAGAAAACTCAGCAGGCCAGGCAGCATCTGTGGATGTGAACATAGGGAAGGAGAGTGCCGATTTACAAAATAAGACACGAAGCATTGAATTAACTTAGTGGGGCAGGCAGCATTCTGGGAGAATGTAAAAAACAAGGATGCTAGTTTACAAAATAAGACACAAAATATATCCATGTTCTCCAAAGATTCTGCCTAACCCACTGATTTACTCCAGCACTTTATGGTTTTTTTTTTTAGCATTGTGGAGAACATGGATAGGTAATGTTTTGGATCGGGACCCTTCTCAACATGGATAAGTGATATTTTAGGTGGATCTGTGGATGCTTCAGTCACGTGTTATTTCCAGCATCTGCAATTTTTCTTATATTATCACTGATATTCAATAATGGCTTGTGGGAACCTGTATAACCTCATATTATTGGTGAGCTCTCTTGTCTTGGAGGTTCCAAGTTCTGATCCTCCAATTGGTCAAGATAGCTGAGTTGAGATAAGTGGTTTAAAATATGGTAGAGTTATCCTTGGTGCCACATTCTCTCATCTTTCCAAAAGGTCCAGATCATTGTTGGTGTCATGTAAACAACTTAGTTAGACTTATGGAATAAAAAGCTTGAACAATTAGCAGAATAACTAAAGAGGGCATTGAATTACAATGGGCAAACAAGGCAAGAGAGAGAATATAGAGAAATAAATTGGGAATAAATTAAAAGAGAATAGAGGAAAAATATGGGGAAAAAAACCAACTTGAGATTTGTCATTTTAAAATCTCCAAAGCCTAACAGAATGAAGCAATGCACTTTTAAGTGTAAAGATTTGGAGCTGGAAGAATATGTTCATTGAAGATAGACACAAAATGCTGGAGTAACTCAGCAGGACAGGCAGCATCTTTGGAGAAAAGGAATAGGTGACGTTTCGGTTTGAGACCCTTCTTCAGACTGGTGTAAACCAGCATCTGCAGTTCCTTCCAATACAGAATAGGTTAATTGCCAGTTATCAACATTAATGTTAGCTATTACTAATGCCATTGATTACTTGCTTAATTAACTAAAGGTGAGGTATAGGATGAGAAGATGTTTATGAGTGCGTTGGTTTCTTCTGAGGCAATGTGGGGACAAGTTTCTTTACATATACAACTTGCCAAGGGTTGTGCATGTAAGTCATGGTAGGAGACCATGTGACTGTTTGTTGTTCCCAGTGGGTATTGCCACTTCAAGTTGTGGGCCTCGGGTGAAATGCCTGATCTGGTAGTAGTGGGGAAAGGGTAGGACCAGGTTTTGAGAGAGGATTAGTTATCACACATCTCCTATAATTAATAGGGCATTGGAGGAGGACACCAGCCTGAACCCCACCTCTTCCCCAGCCTACGGCAGCCTTTTTGGAATAAACAGTCACCTCTGACACATCAGAGAAGGGTCCATGTTCATTTTGAGTGGTGGAATCTCCAGTAGTGACTAAAGAAAAGGTAACTCCATTAGTTTATGACTGACCAGTCTCATTTCCATTAACACCTACTCCACTCTTCATGATCCACGCAATACCTTCAGCCCATGTGCAGTTGCAGCATCACACTTGCACTGCATGTTGATTGACCTTATCGTGACATGCTGAGGGGGGGCATGTCTTTGATTAAGTTGGCTGTTTTTCAATGGTTCTTTATTGCCACATGAACCAAGGAACAGTTAAATTATTTTCCCTCCTGCATTCAGTTCAGCAAAGTATTATTATATATAAGCACAATCCTAGATTAAATACAAGGTGAAAAGAAATAGTCCACTGAGACAATGTACGAGGCACTAGGTTTTGGCGCCATTGTCAAAGTCCAAGTTGCCTTTAAGTGCAGTTGGCCATAAAGCCCCTTTGGCCTGGCAGTGCTGCAGGGTCGGCCTGGCCATGTGATGGTATAGGTGTTCTCCACCGCTGCTCTGTGCTGCTGCAGGCCGCGTCTGGTCCGTGCGCGCTGTCTCTTACCGAGCCAGCGTGTCTAGTTTAGTTTAGTTTAGTTTAGAAATACAGTATGGAAACAGGCCCTTCGGCCCACTGAGTCGACATTAACCAGCGATCCCCGCATACTAACAATATCCCACATACATGAGGACCAATTTGCATTTATACCAAGCTAATTAACCGACAAAGCTGTACGTCTTTGGAGTGTGGGAGAAAACCCATGCAGATAACAGGGAGAACGTACAAACTCCATACAGACAAGCACCTGTAGTCAGGATCGAATCTGGGTCTTTGGCGCTGTAAGGCAGCAGCTCTACCACTACACCACTGTGCCGCCCACAAAGACAGGTCAAACACATTGTATATACACAACTTCCAATTGCATGTGACAACTGATCTTCATGTTTAAATCTATGTGCAGTTCATAAAAACCGTATGCCAGGTGACATAATTTCCAGGCAGTGTATCTCTCGAATTTCTGTATCTCCTGCCTGCATTGTATATTAATTATTCCATGACACGTCGTCTTCTGAGTAACTAAGTCAAATACACGTTGTTCAGTAAGATGAGGCAATCCTGTAAATAATTGACATCATGCTGCTCAGTGCTCTGACTTCTGAATGACTTTTGATGGAGTTAAATTTGATGTTCCAGCTGAGGGATAGGAACAACATCCAGCTCTATCACAGTTCGAAGCAGCAACTACTAAGCATCATAAGATGACTACCACCATTGGCTACTTAAACTTCTTCAAGGAAAGGGACATGTACACTTCACGTTGCCTCAGCAAAGCAGCCAACATAATCAAAATGTTGTCCCACCCCGGTCATTCCTTTTTCCCTCTCCCACCCGGCAGAAAATACAGAAGCTTGAAAGCAACAACTGCTTGCCCTTTGTTAGACACAAAATACCAGAGTAACTCAGCGGGTCAGGCAGCATCTCTGGAGAAAAGGTATGGGTGACGTTTCGGGTCGGGACCCTTCTTCAAACTCAAGACTCTTCAGACTCTGAAGAAGGGTCCCAACCCGAAACATCACCCATCCTTTTTCTCCAGAGATACTGCCTGACCCGCTGAGTTACTTTTGCACTTTATGTCTATTTTCATTATAAACCAGCATCTGCAGTTCCTTTTTATACTCTTCCCCTATGCTATCAGGCTCTGAACAATCCTTCCATAAGGTGCGGTAGTGTCTGATTCACCTCTACCCCATTGTGGACTTTGGACTTTGTCCCTGAAATTGATGCACTGCAACACACTCCACACTCTGTAGAGAATATAGAACTATATTCTATACTCTGTATCTCCTCCGTTGCTCCATCTATTGAACTTGAGTTTGACTTGATTGCAGAGTGTATCTGATCTGATTCAATAGCATGCAAAACAAAGCTTTTCACTGTTCTTCAGTACACCTGACAATAATAAACCTAAACCTAAACCTAATTCAAGAAGAAGGCTGATTTACCTCCTTGACTCCATGGATAATTGATCCAGGACAGCTAAATATAGGTTAAGGAATGTGCGCAAGAGATCTTTCTAATAATGGAATATTGTTATTCGTATCATTAATGTTTTAATTACAGTGCACGTTATGTCACCAGTCTTAAACTGAATGAGCTCAAGTCCAAAACTGTCCAGCAACTGATCCCCTGCAAAGCAATTAAACTCTGACTGACCCCAAGTCTGTGTTTAATTAACAACAATTACACATTATGCCCTTAATAGGACATTGATCCAAATTAACAGCAGAAAAGGTGCATTGTGCTTTGTGGGGCATAATACACTTGCCTTTTTCAGACAGTGCATTATTTGAATTGCCTGCAAAAGACATGAGTAATGCACTGTCTACATGTGTATAAGGAATGGCCATTGCTATCTCTTAAGATAGCATCACGGCAAAAATTACCCCTGGGCATAATATGTAATGTTTAAAAGGAATAGGTTTATAAATAGCTGGTAAGGAAATATCCCGTGCGGGGAAATGGCTGGTATGAACTCAGATTCTGTATTGTGAAACCCAATCGTGAGACCAGGGTCAAAGAGGAAGAGGGAAGGGGAGGTGAAAGAGATGTGAACGTGAATAAGAGAAACTTAACTGTTCCTTTTATTAAATAGACCCTCATTTCTCATAAGGTGAATTTTGAAGCCACGTAATTATCTCCAACAGAAAAGGTCAAAGCCAATAAAAGGTCAATGGGGAGATAGAAAGAGTGACAGACAGGTCATTTTCCTCATCATTTTAACTTAATAAGAAAAATAGTTGAACGTTTAGTAGAAGAATAGGAGCAAGCAGTGGAGGCAAAGTTAGCTGAAGATGTGAAGGGCAAGTTTTTGAGAAGGGGAAAGGAAAAAGGAAGTGGGGTAAAGTTAAATTGCGGCGTGAGGTAAAGAGTCTTTTTCTTAACATGCACACAAGATGAAGAAGTAGAAAAAGAGTTAAAACAAATAGTTTTTTAAAAAACGCAGATTAGAGGAGACAGAAAGAATTAATGACGCAAAAACATCAAAAGACAAGCAAAAGAGTAACAATTATTCCCCAATATAACATGATCAATGCTGCTGAGAATTGAATTATATGCAAAAACAATCACCTTTATTCTTTGTTTTGGAGCTATAATTATTTTGAGGCTACTTTGAACTGTATGGATTTGAAGAGTTCTATATTTGATTTAGCTTTATAACCTTCTGGTTTCCATGTATATTTATTTTGAAAGGGATGCAACCTGATGAGGCATACAATAAAAATAACTAAGTATCAAGCTTAACTCCTTATTCTGTTTGAGTCATCCAATCTCAGCCAGGGTGGTACAAAAACAGCCTCAACATAATTGAGCTGGAATATTGTGAGCAGATTTGGGCCCCATATCTGAGGAGAGATATGCTGGCATTGGAGAGGGTCTAGAGGAGGTTTATGTGAATGATCCTGGGGAAGATTGGATTAACTTATGAGGAGCATTCAGCACTGGGCCTGTACTCGCTGGAGTTTAGAACGATGAGGGGAAATCTCCTTGGAACTTACCGAATAGTGAAAGGCTTGGATAGAGTGGATGTGGAGAGGATGTTTCCATTAGTGGGAGACCAGAGGGCACACCCTCAGAATAAAAGGACGTACCTCTTGAAAGGGATGAGGGTGGTGAATTTATGGAATTCATTGCCACATACTGTTGTGGAATCCTAGTCATTAGTTATTTTTAAAGCGGAGATTGACAGATTCTTGATTCGCAATGCTGTCAAAAGTTATGGGGAGAAGGCAGGAGAATGGGATTGAGAGGGAAAGATAGATCAGCCATGATTGAATGGCAGTGTAGAGTTGTTGGGCCGAATGGCCTAATTCTATTCCTGCAACCTATGAACAAGTAGCTGAAACAAAACTCTCCTTTCAAACTCCCCTTTCTTGCTAGAAAAGCAATGTGTTAATATCATATGAGGACAGATTGAATGTGGTATCAGTTGTGGTGCAACCGGTAATATTCTTGTTCCTGATCAGAGATTCCAGGTTCAAATGCACAAAAGTCTAGCTCACACCTCAGTGCAGTACTGAATGAAGGCCACATCGTCCACCGTGATATTTCTCTGAGGAAACATTAAACAGAGTCTCCATCTGATCTCATGGTCAAGCATTGGTGCAATAGTGTAGAGACACAGAGGTATAATCCTAGACCAATCCTTCAATCAATAACAAAAGCAAATATCTCTCTTCATTCTCACATTGGTGTTTGTGGGAGCTGGCTATGTGTAAATTGAGTGCTGCGATTTCTATAATTACAGCACATAAAATGTGTTTTGGTGCCTATAATAGTGCTCAGGGGCATTCATAAGTCATGAAAGGTAGAAAGAAAATATATATTTTTTTAATGGGATCAGATCCAACAGAAGAAGCCATCCCTGCCACTACCGTGTTCAAATAGATTGCTGAAACCCATAATCTGGTTAACTCTGCCATAAACTATGAACATTTGTAATTCACCAAGAACATGCATTACTTGGGAAATATATAAAAAAATAAAGAATAAGTATTAACTAAATAATATAGACCACAAAGTGCTGCAGTAATAGTGGGTCAGGCAGCATCTCTGGAGGATATGGATAGGTGATGTTTTGGTTCAGAACCCTTCTTCAGACAGAAAGAATTAGTGACACAAACTCGACCTGAAACATCGCCTCTCCAGAGATGCTGAAGTTAATCCAGCATCTGCAGCCCCAAAGTTTCGTTTAGTTCAGAGATACATCATGGAAACAGGCCCTTTGGCCCACTGAGTCCATGCTGACCATGGTCACCCGTACACTAGTTCAATCCTAGACACCAATTCACAGAAGCCAATTAACCTGCAAGTCTTTAGAATGTGGGAGGAAACTGGAGCACCCGGAGAAAATCCATGCGGTCACAGGGAAAACGTACAAACTCCGTAAACCTGCTAACATGCATGTTTAAAGTGAAAGCAGGTGCACAATCCAGAAATCTGGACCATGCGGCTAGAACGCAAACCAACCCAAGCCCAATGGCAGACAGTTGAAGAGGCAGTGCTATTTATAAAGAAAAGAGGATGCAGACAATCTAAAATTAAAACCAAATCCATCTGGTTTATGTGTGTGATTTGCATACTAATGTGATTCTGCAGGTCAGTTTGAAATTAAACAAAAACAGGTGACGGAAAATCAAGAATTGCAGAGGCCATGGTCTTCGACAGCTCCTGAACTTTATGTTGTATTAAGTATTTTGTGCCATGTTAATGTCATTCCCAAAACAGAAGCTCAGCAAGTTTCTGAATTATTATTTCCTTTAGTACATCCATGGAATTTTAAATCACCTTCTATTAATTTGCCTCTTGATTGTTGGAATCGTTACTGATCTATTGTTTGAATCACCAAACGCACCAGTTTCACTCACTGCTCTTTATCCGGTTCAAAATTAAAAAGCCGTTTCAAGAATTAAATGAGAAATGTGCTTTTATTTCCTGAGCTCCTATTAGAGACAGTGATCCCCACACTAACTTGACATTTTATAGCAAAGTCTTTATCAAAATAGGAAATTCTGACAATTTCGGATCTGGAATTATAGCATTAGTTTTCTTTTTTTAAATATTTATTGCATAATTTAACGAAACGCTTTGTTGTGTCCGCGGCTGTTCTTACAATGCTAATTTAATACCAAACAAAAGGACCATTCATGCAGTATTTTAGTGTCGCAGTGAAGCATGTCCCACTTCGCTGTAATGCTTCAGATAAAAAGAGGGACTTGCATTTAAGCGGCACCTTTTATGACTTCAGGTTATTCCAAAGCACTTCAAAGAGACCAAAGTATGTTTATGAAATTGTCAGTTCTGCGATATAGGTACACAGCAGCTGATTTAAATATATTTAGATTGTTATGAACAACAATGAAATGATGATCAGATTTGGTTTGGAGGAATATGTGTCAGACACGGGCAAACGGAACTAGCTTAGATGGGTATCTTGATTGGCATGAATGAGTCGGGCCAAAGCCCCTGGTTCTGTGCTGCATTCAGTGGAGGAGTAGGATTGATATTTACTGTAATAACAAGGAATTGCAGATGCTGGGTTATAGACAATAGACAATAGACAATAGGTGCAGGAATAGGCCTTTCGGCTTTTCGAGCCAGCACCGCCATTCAATGTGATCATGGCTGATCACATTGATTATACCAACGATAGACACAATATGCCCCCTTTATTCCCACTCTTTGCCTTGTGCCATTCAGCCAACCTTCTATCCATGCTAGCATCTTCCCTCGAATACCATGGGCTCTCATCTTGTTTAACAGCCTCACATGGGGCACCTTATCAAAGGCCTTCTGAAAATCCAGGGAAACAACATCCACTGACTCCTGCTATTTACTTCCTCAAAAAATGTCAACATTTGTCTGGGAAGATCTCCCCTTCACAAAACCATGCTGACTTTGGCCTATTTTATCATGTGCTTCTAAGTGCTCGGAAACCTCATCCTCAATAATGGACTCTAAAATCTTAACTACCACTGAAGTCAGGCTAACTGACTTATCGTTTCCCCTCTTTTGCTTCACTCCCCTTTTGTACATCGGAGTAACGTTTGTAATGTTTCTGCCCTCTGGGACCATTCCTGACTCTACTCTTGGAAGATCACCACTAATGCCTCTACAATCTCTAAAGCTACCTCTTTCAGAACCCTGGGGTCTAGTCCATCTGGTCCAGGTGACTGATCCACCCTCAGACCTTTCAGCTTCCCAAGCACCTTCTCTTTAGCAATAGTAACTCGACTAACTTCTGCCCTCTGACTCTCTTGTATTCCAGGCGCATTGCTGGTGTCTTCCGCTGTGAAGGCCGAGGCAAAATAACGCTCAATCTGTCCGTCTTTTCTTTATTCTCCATTACTACTTCCCCAGTGTCATTTTCCAGCGGACCGATGTCCTCTTTTGCCTCTCTTTTAGTCTTTATAGCTTAGTTTAGTTTTGAGATACAGACCTTTCAGCTTCCAACCAGTGATCACCCTGTACTCTAACACTCTCCTACACTAGGGATCATTTACAATTCTTACCAAAGTCAATTAACCAACAAGCCTTACGTCTTTGGAGCGTGGGGGGGTAACCGGAGCACCCGGAGAAAACCCACGATGTCAAGGGGAGAATGTACAAACTCCGTACAGACAGCACCAGTGGTCAAGATCGAATCTGGGTCTCTGCGTTGTAAGGCAAAAGCACTACCATTGCGCCACTGTGCCACCTCTCTGAAGAAACTTTTTGCAATCCTCCTAGCTTACCTTCATATTTAATCTTTTCGCACCGTAATAAACTCTCGTGATGTCAATGGTTCTTATACCAATAATTTTAATTCAATGTCCTCTGGTCATCAACGTGTATGCTATTGAAAACAATTTCTCTTAATTTCTCTGTCAAAAATTTCAACATTTTGAATGGCTTTTAATAAATCTTATCTCTGCTACAAAGACCTTTCTCCAGCACTTTATGTCCTTTTGTAAGAGAATGACTTAGCTTCTCTGAATGATTTGCACATGAAGAAATTATAACTGCTATCTGATCAAATGTCCTCACCATCAGCATAATCCAGCACTAAGTACCCACCCTCAGCTGCCCTTTTAGATGCTGTCTCGAACCCCTGTGGCGTGTTTAGTGTAGTTACTTGTTGTGTTTGTGGTGCCATCAGCGTTCCAAGATGTTGCCACAGTGTTGAATAAGGTACGGCAAGATATTCCCAAATTGGAATCAACTATAAATTGGAGAAGACTTTGGCAACAGTGGTGGCCCCATACTCCATGTGACTTGTGTTAATTGAAGCCTAATTAAAAATTTGCAATCAAATTAATAATTGTGTCCAAAGTGCAGCCAAGATAAAAATTGGATGAACATAAGAAAGCTCCATGAAAGTCCTGTAGGGAAATAACTGCAGATGCTGGTACAAATCGAAGGTATCACAAAATGCTGGAGTAACTCAGCAGGTCAGGCAGCATCTCAGGAGAGAAGGAATGGGTGACGTTTCGGGTCGAGACCCTTCTTCAGACTCAAGGGAATTTAGAGCAAACACTTAACTTACCAGCTGATTGGTGAATGTGGAAGAAAACTGGAGCACCCAGAGGAAATGCACATGATCACAGTGAGGACATGCAAACTTCATGGAGAGATTCCCAAGATCATGACCCAACCCAATCTCTGGAGCTGTGTGGCAGCAGTTTGAACTTATTTCAATGTACAGTTATTAATTCTCAATAATGTTGGTCATGTTATGTTAGTGAATAATGAGTTCATTGGAACCCTACATAAAAATGGCAAATTAACAGAATATTAGAATCATAGCGAATACTGTATGGAAACAGGCCCTTCATCACACTGAATCCATGGCAACCATCAAACACTAATTTACACTAATCTTATATTAATCGCATTTTCTTATATTCTCCCCACATTGTCATCAACTTCCTCAGGTTCTACACGCCAAAGGCAATTTGTAGGACCTAATTAATTTGCCAGCATCTTTGAGACATGGGGAGAAACCGAGTGTCCTGCAGGCAACTAGCATAGTCACAGGATGAACATGCAAACTCCACGCAGACAGCACCTGAGATTAGGATTGAACCTGAGATGCTGGAGCTGTAAGGCCATAACTCCACAAGCTGTGCCACGTGATGCTCACCGTGCTGATATTCTTTAATTTCATGGAAAGACAGGAATTTTTTCAATGCGGCATGGTGGGGCAGCAGTAGAGTTGTTGCCTTACAGTGCCAGAGACACGGGTTCGATCCTGACTACATGTGCTGTCCATATGGAGTTTGTACGTTCTCCCCGTGACCTGTGTGGGTTTTCTCCGGGTTCTCCTGTTTCCTCCCACACACCAAAGACATACAGGTTTGTAGGTTAATTGGCTTGGTATAATTAAAAACTGTCTCTGGTTTATGTAGGATCGCATTAATGTGTGGGGATCGCTGATCGGCACAGACCCAGTGGGCCGAAGGGCCCATTTCCGTGCTGTATCTCTAAACCAAACTAAACTAAACCATGAAGGGAATTTCCATTCCTCAGCACCTTTGACATGTACAATTCTCTCTTGCCTTTCTAAATCCTTGACACCTTGGAATACCAAGAAGGACATTGGTGAATGTCCCCAATCGTTGGACCCCATTCGTACACCTCCTTTACTGCCTTTCTAAAACTTAACATGACTTCTTTTTGTTAAAGGGTAGTACACTGGTTTGTACACAATACTTCAGCTGGGACTTTATAGGCGATGTATAAGAATTTATCATCACTTCCTTTCTTTTGTATACTATTAGGTAGAAACAAGCCACAGAAGATGCTGGTTTACAATAAAAGATACACTGTGCTGGAGTGACTCAGCAGGTCAGGCAGCACCTCTGGAGAATATGAATAAGTGATGTTTCGGGTCAGGACCCTTCTTCAGACCGATTGTCGTGGCGGGACAGTGGGAGTGGGGGAAGGGAAAAAAGCTGGAAAAGAGGAGGGGCATGACAAAGCCAGGCAAGTGATAGATGGATATGGGTGAGAGTTTTTTTTTTGTAGGTGGATAGATCCTTATCCCGCGCCTTTAGTTTTTTCATGGAAAGACAAAATGCCGGACTTAATCAATGGGTCAGGCAGCATCACTGGAGAACATGGATAGGTGATGTTTAGGGTTGGGGCTCTTCTTCAAACTAAGACATTTAGTCTTCCACCCTTCTTCAGACTAATCTACATTTCGGTTACAACCTGAAACGACACCCATCCTTTTTCTCCAGAGAAGCTGCGCGACTCACTGAGTTACTCCAGCACTTTGTGTCTATCTTTAGTCTTATCATCTCGGGCCTCTGTCCAACCAGCTGCAGATTAAAAAAATACCCTCAGCTGTATCCATCTATCACCCTTTGTATATTATTACTTTATTTTTAAAAAACATCTCAGTCCTAAATTGTTCAATCCCTATCCAAAAGCAAAGTTGGCTGGTTGTGGACATTCCAGCCAAAGCAAATAGCTTCTCTGCTTCTATCTTGCCTTGCCCTCTTGAGTGTTTTACATTCCTAATTATGTTATCTTTCAATCTTTTTAATTTCAGAGAATATAGACCTATTTTTTAAAACTCTCCTTTATGACATTCTTCTCATCGAATTATAGGGTTTTACTTTGACATCAAATAGGGACTTTGAATCATTTAAAAATATTTTCCTATGCCTCCTGTTTTAATTGGCTCTTCTTTAGCACAGAAATATACTGGAATGTTCATTATAAGTATTGGGAGGCATTTTATTGGCATTCACATATCATTTTCCAATTTTGGGCTGACAACATGGAACATCATGTTGCTCAGATTTCTCTCAAGGAAAATATGTCTCTGAGACGCAATAAAAGCACAATAAAATAACCATTATTCTTTCCAGTTTCTGCCATTTATGAGTTTGCAAATCAAAACCTTACAGGGAAGCACGTCTTCTGCATGATCCACACATTCCTTGAATCAACTTATCTGTTTGCCATTTGTGCATTTCTGTTTACCACAAACTTATAATAGAATAAAATGCTGGCCCTTTAGCCCAATTCTCCCATGACAACCAAGATGCCCCATCTAAGCTAATCTCATTTGTCCACATTTGGTCCATATCCCTCTAAACCTTGTGCAGGAAGGAATTGCAGATGCTGGTTTATACCGAAGATAGACACAAAATGCTGGAGTAACTCAGCTGGTCAGTCAGCAGCTATGGAGAAAAAGAGTAGATGATGTTTTGGGTCGAAACCATGTCTGAAGAAGGGTTCCGACCTGAAATGTCACCTATCCTTTTTCTCCAGAGATGCTGCCTTGCTCACTGAGTTACTCCAGCATTTTGTGTCTATCTTTGAGAGTAGTTATTTCTTCAGAAATCTGAGAGAAATTAGGAAATCATGTTCATTTGCCAGAAAAAAAAGGATGTGAGTAAGAATATTTCACAGGAGGCGACCTTTGGAACAATCACAGAGGAAAGATTGCAGTTGCAAACTAAACCTTTCCTATCCATGTAAATGCCCAAGTCCCTTTTAAATATTGTTATTACATTGAATCTTTCCCTTCTCACCAATCTTGGGGCAATTTCAAATACAGCACAAACCAAACAAAAAAGAGCAATAGAAGAACTCAGAATCTGAGGAGGTTAAAGGTATAAGTTGACATTTTTGGTTCTTCAAGTCCTGCATTAGGACTGAGAGGGAGGAAGAAAGATTGTCTGGATACAGTACGAGGGGCCAGAGGAATAGAGGTTGGTCGGTGATAGGTGGAACTGGATGGGGAGGGGATAATGGGGCGATGGAAGGAGGTGGGGGGAGGAGGATGAGGAAGATGAACAAAGGGAGAAGATAACTCGGTGCATGGATTGAGTTTGACAATAAGTTATGAATATTTTGTTTCACTTGATTTGTTATAAGGTAAACTTGAAGAAGTAGCAAGGGATTGTTTCAACAGCGTTAGAGTGCTTTCAGTGTCGTTTCTACCAAAAAAGGTCAAATCATCCAAAAATCAAACATTCAATCGAACATTGGCATCTCTCTAGTTAGACAAACATATTGTATGGGTTTTGTTTGGCAATACTGCAAGGTTCATCTATAGCAGAGGTCTATCTGTTGGATGTGTAGGAACATAACTGCAGATGCTGGTTCAAAATGAAGGTAGAACACAAAATGCTGGAGTAACTCAGCGGGTCAGGCAGCATCTCAGGAGGGAAGGAATGGGTGACGTTTCGGGTCGAGACCCATCTTCAGACTGATGTCAGGGGAGGGGCCGGGACAAAGATAGGATGTAGTAGGAGACAGGAAGACAGTGGGAGAACTGGGAAGGGGGAGGGGAAAGAGAGGGACAGAGGATCTATCTGAAGTTAGAGAAGACAATGTTCATACCGCTGGGGTGTAAACTACCCAAACGAAATATGAGGTGTTGGATGCTTGCTTCTCTTCTGTTTTGAGCCCTTGATGACCCACAATGTGATCTTGCCCAGATGGGCTTGCCTCAGACCACTGCTAATGGCCCATTGAGAGAGCCACCTCAGAGGCATGTATGTGACCAGTAAGAACAGAAATCTACTCACCACTGGCATCTCTCTGGTGAGGAAATCAAACCGTTCCCTTGTAGCATATTTCTGTTCCTTTCGAGCTTCCAAGTGCTCCCACTGTATTCTCATCTACCCCTGTCATCCATCTCACTGATCTCAGCTTCTCCTCTGCTACTTCTCTGCTCCTTGGCAGCCATAGCATGTGTGTTATGGCTGTTTTAGAGCTGAGAGAGTGTGGCTTTAAGGAAGGGTTCCTTCTGTAATTTGCAGTTAACCAAGCTGGTCTGATCCGGGAATGTGCAGGTCTCGTCTTGCTGTCCAATGTCATTTCAACATCTTTTGGCCAATTTTTGTAATGAATCCAAATGGACATGAGTGCATCAAAAAAAGGAATCCACACCAATTTCCAGGTGTAGATCCTTTAAAGTTATTTTGAAAGATATATTTATTGTTTTGAAATTATTTGTGTGTGTTAAATACTGTTAGTCAGGCTTCAGGAGGTATACAAAGAACATTTAAAATAAATGATTTTGTTGTACAGAAAGTCCCATCATTATAAAAAATGATATTTGAGACTCAGAGTGATAGCGTGATACAGCAAGGAAACAGGCCATTTGCCCCACTAAGTCCATACTAACCATCATCTCCACTTTTACACCAATCCTCCCATAATTAATTTTATTCTCCCCTCTCTCCCATACATTCTACCATAGACAGTAACTACACACTAGGGGCAATTTACAGTGACTTATTAACTTACCAAGCCCACATTTTTGGACAGTGGGGGGAAATTGGAAAGCCCGGAAGAAACCCATGCAGTTACAGGGAGAATGTGTAAACTCCAGACAGACACCATTAATCGTCAGAAATGAAACTGGGTTGTTGGAGCTGTGAGGCAGCAGCTCCAACAGCAAACTGAACAGTTAAGGATATTTCCTAATGTCTTAAATTGGTTGCTCTTGTTATTGTTAAGGATTCTTTTTTTAATTGGAAAAATATGTTAGGCCAGATCCTTATCAAGATGCTTGGAGAAGTACTTGCAACTTTGTAACAGCAGTTAATATAAATTGTCCCTTTCTTTTGTCAGTTGATTACGCAACCCTGGCCGAGTATTTAACGCCCTGAGGTGTTGGAGATTGGGCATGAAGTTTTCAATTTTGGTTCAGTTGAGGGTTATAAGTGTTTGGCAATGTCAGTATTTTTGGTTATTAAAGAACCAATCGGCCAATAGCTGCATGAACTCTGGATCTTTATAAAACTCAACTAAATTGAAATCGGTATAAATAACAACATGTGCTAAATCAAAGTCACATTAACTTGTTAAAATTTGCCATCACCTTTGGGACCAGCATATTCCATGAGCCCTAATTTATATCCAGATTTTGAATGTAACCTGCATAATTCTTAAAGCAAATAAGTCAAAATATAAATTGTAAGTGGTTGGTGTTCGTTGCATGGAAAAAAAGATCCCCCGACTTCCACAAGTAAGCCCTCGGGGTGTTTTTTAGTTTTTATTCAGCAAAAACTGAAAATTTTCCAAGTCCAATTATAAAGTAGTTAAAAATGTAATCATTCACATCATTCCCATTCATACCAGGAATATTTACCATATGATGAAGTAACACTGCACAAAAGAGGCCATTTGGCCCGTCAAATGTATTCCAGCTCTTTCAATGAACAATATACGCTACATCTGCGTACTTTATGTATCTTTGGACTTCAAACCCAAGGTTGATGAATAATCAGAACTTGTTATGGTAACTATGTCTCTGTGCAAATTGCAGTTCATCTTGTCTGTTTTCCATTTACTGCAGATCGTATTGTCCATCGTAAGTTTGAATTCCAGGTTTTATTCACATCCATTGAACAAACCTTAATTCAGAAAGTCATATACTAAATTTTAATGGTGCAACTGTAAAGACAGATAATGATAAAATACTAGATTGGTATCTGTGATGTGCACAGAATTTCCATCCATCAAAACCAGATCTACGTCACAGTAAAAGAGCCACAGCAGCAAGTCTAATGTGCTGCAACTTTATTGATGTTGCATTACAATCACAGTGCTGGGTATTGAGTTGACATGTTTTACCTATCTTCCAGGACCTGAGTGTCACTGGCAAGGTAAGAATTTATTGTCCATCCCCATCTGTAACTGTGGCACAGAAACAGGTCCTTCGGGCCACTGAATCCACATCGACCATCAATCACCTGTTTGCCTGAGTTCTATGTTATCCCACTTACTTATCCTGTCCCTATGGATTAGGGGCAATTTACTGAGGCCAACGAACTGACAAACCTGCAGTCTTTGGGACGTTGGAAGAAACCCACGAGGTCACAGGAAGAATGTGCAAACTCCACACAGACAGCACCAAACCCAGGTTTCTGGAACAGATGCAACAGCTCTACCAGCTGTGCCACAGTAGAAAATAAAATCTTTAATTTCTCTTTGTCTACCTAACTGTTACACTTGGACTTTGTATTATGTAACAGTAAATTGCATTGCAAACATAAAATTAATGCTCATGTTTCAATTATTGTTTCAATGGGCAAGCTTCATACTTCTTTGGAAAGTTACATGACATGAAAGTTACATTGGAATGTTCTTATAAGCAAGCCTTCCATCGCACTTTGCATATTCTTTTCCAGTCTGACATGAAAACTATTTTGAAATAAAATAGCTGCCAGCTACTAGTCCAACATTCACACAACTTTATTTTTAACACAGTGAATGGTTAGTATCTCAAAGGTTTCAAAGGTATTTTATTGTCACGTGTGCCAATTAAGGTACAGTGATATGCGAATTACCATACAGCCATACGGAAAAAAAAGCAGCAAGACACACTACTACATTAAAGTTAACATAAACATCCACCACAGCGATTCTCCACATTCCTCACTGCGATGGAAGGCAAAAATGTCCAGTCTTCTTCCTCTTTATTCTCCTGCGGTCGGGGCAATCGAACCATCCGTCAGGGCAATCGAAGCTCCCACAGCTGGCGGTCGAAGCTCTCGCGTCGGGGCAGTCGAAGCTCCAGCATCCAGGCTGTAATGCTAGGGATAGGCAGCATTCAAAAGTAAACTGGATAAGTATCAAGAGAAGAACATGTAAGGCAAGAGGGGAAAGCAGGGGAACAGGACTCACTGCATTGCTTCTATATAAGACAGGTATGGATTTGATGTGCAAATTGGCTGCCTTCTGTGCTGTACCAATTGTGCAATTCTGCAATACAGTGCAAATAATTAAAAACATAAGATGGAATAGCAAAAAAAGTGTTTGCATATATCCCATAACTAAAAATTGATTCAAAGATTTCATTCAGGGTGGCATGGTAGTGCAGTGGTCGAGTTGCTGCCTTACAGCGCCAGAGACCCGGGTTCAATTCTGACTATGGGTGCTTGTCTGTGCAGAGTTTACACGTTCTCCCTTGAAGTTTTCTCCAGGTGTTCCAGTTTCCTCCCACATCCCAAAGACGTGCCAGATTTGTAGGTTAATTGGCTTCTCTAAATTGTCCCTAATCTGTAGGATAGAACTAGTGCAAGGGATCTCTGGTCAGCTCAGACTTGGTGATACGCTGTATCCCTAAAACTAAAAACTAAAACTAAATTGCTGTGATCACCCTTAAATCTGGATCCAGACCACCTTCTCGGATATCCAATTATTAATCTATTATTCCAATCACTTTGCAAAAGTTCAGAACCAATGCACTGAAGCAAATAACTGTATGTATATCCAAAATTTGTTGTAAGATGCAATTGAAAATAAATAAATTGAAGCATCACAATTTCTTAAGACAATGACAAATGTCTCTAACTTCTGGTTACTTTGAGGGAGTAGGTGATCTAGCATGAATGTTAACTTACTTGAGGCCATCCAGAGCTACAGCACACATGTTCCCCTAACGAAAAATCCAACATTACCTCACATCATCTCAGCCTTTGATCTTCAGCATCAACATCCTGTGCAGCAACTTGTACCCATGTGGGCAATTTGATACAGAAAACTCTCCAATGGAGCTCCACAGCTGTTTGCCTCTTAACAATGGATGATCAGTCCAAAGATGGACTATTAGGATAATTGATCAAGAACTTGTTCAAGGTATGAGGAGAGCACTTGTTACTAGTTGGAGCACCTGAACATTCAGAGAGTGTGTTAGCCTGAGCAAGAGGGAAATGTGACAGAAATTGTGTTTTTTGCAGTTGGATCTATGGAGATGAATGCAAAGGACCCAACGTCAAGAGAAGGCGTAAAAGACCCTTCTTTAGATGGGGGTGGGGGGGCTGGACATGAACACATGTGGGTAATGCAAACACCAAAATCAAAGGCAGCAATAATTATAAAACATCAGGAAGTGGATCTTTATTGGCAGTATCTTTAACAATAAGATCAATTTAAATTAGTGACACAAGGAACTGCAGATGCTGGAATCTTGAATAAAACACAGGGCTGGAGAAACTTAACGGATCAAGCAGCATCTCTGGAGGGATTGGACCGACGGGCCTTTCGCGGTGATAATAGTGGGGCGTGGGTGGGTCGTTGGGAAGAGAAAATACTCTACTTCGTTTCGCCAGCAGTGAAATGACCTAATTGACAGAAATCATTTCTCGTGCAGATGATGTCTATGCTCCAGTGAATCTGATGGGCTGCAGTTGGGATTGTTGTATACGATATTAACCCGCGCCCAAACACACCTAACATCGTGTACGGGGGGAAAAACACTGAACCACACCCGACTGCATTGATAACCCTGGAGGAAGTAATCGCCCAAGTCCCGACCGAAACTGCCGGCGGAATTGGAGCAGAGGACTGCGGGAACTGTAGTTCTCGTTGCATTGCTTTAACTTTTTTACTTTATATGATTATTGCGCGAATTCCAGCCTCTGACAGGAGAATCGGTGAGGCGGGGGCGGGGGCGGGGGCGGGGGGTCGACTGTTGCAGTCCATTTATTCCACGACTGGCCACTCAAGGTCTTCTTCTACCTTGCTCCATCAAGCGCTGCACAGCTGTTAGGTATACTGTTCCCTTTACAATGTGGCTCTGAGGCAAACATCCATCCATCCATCCATCGGGTTTGAAGTGTGCTTGAAACCGAGTGGCATGTGTTCTGCTCAGGCACCCGCTGAATTTAAGTGAGCAGCTTCATAATAAAAACAATGTCAAAGAGGAGAACGGGGCAAAAGTTGTGTTTAGAAAATTACCCGCAAGTTAAATGATTAATGGGTTAATGCGACGTATTTTGCCTGCGAATCACATTTTACTTGGAGTATCAATTGCATATTATGTTCAGGAAATGACTAGCCGGTAATTATTAGAATTAATTTGATGTGTGCATGTACAGTTGGTTTTGATAATCTACACAATATTCAATTTCTCGTCATCTGGGTTTTGACAGACAGCGTACATTACATTTGTCATTTATCAGATGCAACATCTGACGGTGAACACTGGTGTATAACTGAAGGGATCTAAGGTAAGATAACGCTTTCTAACAACGCAAGTGGCTGAGTAGTTGCTACTATGTGAAATCCAGCGCTTCAAACCCCGTCCTCACCAAAATCCTTCCATTGTTCTTGACGCAGGCACCAAGAGTTTTATATTTATTAATTGATGGTTATGCGGTCCGGCACTTTTATTGCCATTATTAAATTGAAGATATCTTGTTATTCGCTGGCCCCTGCTCTGGATGCAAGAACGCTTGTTTTTGTAGACCTCGCAGTTTGAAATCAAATGCGTTTAATAATGTTGCTGGACGGTTGATGTAAATGCAGAAAACCACATCACAAAAATAAAACAACGCTCAGAGATATTTGTCTAGACCTTTGACCCAAGGCACCTCGCTCCAATCAGTAAAACAAAAGTTAGTTCATGGCTTTAATTGTGAAATGGAACCAACGCTGGAATATTTACAGAGGGGATAAGATAAAGCGGAGGAAATAACGATACATATTCCATTGCCAACCGGAGATCTATCTGCACGATACACAAGTCTAATGAAGGTATTGACACGAGGAACTGCAGGCACCGGTTTACAAAAACAAAAAGTGCTGGAGTAACTCAAAACCCACCGAGTTATTCCAGCATTTCTTTCTTTTTTTTAAATGAAGATGCTCAGAAGACAGAGGAGCAGAATTAGGTCATTCGGCCCATCGAGTCTGCTGTGCCATTCGATCATGGCTGATCTATTTGTCCCTGTCAAACCCCATTCTCCTGCCTTCTCCCCGTAACCTTTGATGGTATTGTGTTGATTGTACAACCGCTCTATACAATTCAGATCAAACATTTCTGAAGTGTTAATCCATTGGGGTTTTTTTTTAAAGACCAAACATGTCCCTTGAATTCAGCAGCGACCCACGCTGTTGTGACGATAGCCGGGAGTGGTCTGGTTAGAGTTGTGAGTTAAGGAGAAGCAGTTTTAATGAATAAAGTTGGACATGCAACAACGGTCGGCTTCAACAAAGATAAAAAATTATAATTTCATGTTGTGAAGGACGATTATCGACCACAACCGGTGAATTGAAGGCTAATACTGGCGAACTAATAAACGTCCTTCTAATTCCAAGCTCGCTGCCGGCCCTGCTCTCCCCCGCCACCACACAACAACAACAATGCAAATACTCTTTAGTATTTTTCGTTTCTCTGCCCGCAGTTAATGCTTAACTGGAGTGTAAAACCCTTTGAAACAAAGTGTGAGTTTGACCTGTCAATTCAGAGTGGAGATTTCTGAAGCAATGATCCGGCAACCCCGGCTGACAAAAACAAAATGCTCAACGTTAAAGTTGGACGCTGTTGGTTTTTAACGCAGAGTTTCCTCGCCCACCACGCCTTTCACTTTGAAATCCATCACCAATAGAAGTGAGCATTTCCCCCTCCCTCCCTCCCTCCCTCCCTCCCTCCCAGCCTCCAACTTGCCCGGGCTTCAACAGAACCACCCGTGCTGAATAAATCTTGCATTTGTGGATTGGAGTGGCGGCTCCACGATAATCACGATACAGTCGCCAGCGTGCGACAGACATTCAGTGCCATCCGGATAAACAGCTCGATGTGCCATTCGCAGACACTGGGCACAGAGCAAATAGTTTCATCATTCCAAGTCATTCCAAGACGTTCACGGAAATATTTGGTGTTCAGTGCAAGTGAGGGGGAGAGGCCGAAGTGTCAGGTTAACGCTTCAATTAATAGGGGACCATGGGGGTTGACTGCCTACAACTTCCAGCGGGGAAAAACGATTTCAAATCTCTCAACCCTCCCCCTCTCTCACACTCTCTCTCTCACCCCCCTCCCCATCTCCAATTCGCCCCATCTCTCCCCCTCCACCCCACCCTCTCTCTCTCCCTCCCCTCTCTCACACTCTCTCTCTCACCCCCCTCCCCATCTCCAATTCCCCCCCATCTCTCCCCCTCCACCCCACCTCTCTCTCTCCCTCCCCCTCTCTCTGCCCCATTTCTCTCTGCCCCTCTCCCTCCCCGTCTCCCTCCCCGTCTCTCTGCCCTCTCTCTCTCCCTCCCCTCCCCTCCTTCTCCCCTTCTCTCTCTCCCTCTCCCTCCACCCCCGCTCTCCCTCTCCTCCTCCCCCTCTCTCTCCCTCTCCCCTCTCTCTCCCCCTCTCTCTCCCCCCTCTCTCCCCTCTCTCTCTCTCCCTCCTCTCTCTCTCCCCCTCTCTCCTCCCCCCTCCCCCTCTCCCAATCTCAATTTCCCCCCCATCTCTCCCCCTCCACCCCCTACCCTCTCTCTCACCCCCCTCCCCACCTCTCTCTCTCTCTCTCTCTCTCTCTCTCTCTCTCTCTCTCTCTCTCTCTCTCTCTCTCTCTCTCTCTCTCTCTCTCTCTCTCTCTCTCTCTCTCTCTCTCTCTCTCTCTCTCTCTCTCTCTCTCTCTCTCTCTCGCCCCCTCCCCTTCCCCCTCCCCTCTCCCCCTCTCTCTCCCCTCCACCCTCTCTCCCCTCTCTCTCCCCCTCTCTCTCTCCCTCCCCCTCTCTCTCTCCCCTTCTCTCTCAACCCTCCCTCTCCCCTCTCTCTCCCTTCTCTCTCTCCCCCTCTCCCTCCAACCCCTCTCTCCCTCTCCCTCTTTACCCCTGTCTCTCCCCACGCCCCTCTCTCTCCTCCCTCTCTCTCTCCCACGCCCCTCTCTACCCCTCTCTCTCCCCATTCCTCCACTCTCACTCCCCCTCACCCCTCTCTCCCCTTCCCCTCTCTCTCCCCCTCTCTCTCCACCCCCTCTCTCCCTTTCCCCCTCTTTCTCCCCCTTCCCCCCCTCTCTCCCCTCCCTTCTAGCTCCCTCCCCTCCCTCTCACTTTCCCCCTTCCACTCTCTCTGACTCTCTCTCCCTTCCCCCCATCTCCCCCTCTTTCCCCCTCTCTCCACCCCCCCTCTCTTCCCACCCTCTCTCTCCCCCTCTTTCCCCCTCCCCCTCTTTCCTCTCCCCCTCTCTCCCCCTCTTTCCCCCTCTTTCCCCCTCTCTCTCCCATTCCTCCACTCTCACTCCCCCTCACCCCTCTCTCCCCTTCCTCCCTCTCTCTCCCCTCCCCCTCTCTCTCCCCCTCTCTCTCCACCCCCTCTCTCCCTTCCCCCCCTTTCTCCCCCTTCCCCTCTCTCTCCCCTCCCTTCTAGCTCCCCGCTCCCTCTCACTTTCCCCCCTTCCACTCTCTCAGACTCTCTCTCCTTCCCCCCATCACCCCCCCCTCTTTCCTCCTCTCTCCACCCCTCCTCTCTTCCCCCTCTCTCTCCCCTTCGCTGTCTCCCCTCCCCCTCTTCCACCCACCTCACCCCTCCCCTCTCCGCCCTCCTCTCCCCCTCCCCTCTTCCCCTCCCCTTCACCCCCTCCGCTCCCCTTCTCCCATCCCCTCCTCCGTCCCCCTCCTCCTCTCCCCTCTTCCACTCCCCTTCCCCCTCCCCCCTCCCACCCCCTCCCCCCTCCCTACCCCCTCCCCTCCCCTCCCCCACCCCCTCCCCACCCCCTCCCCTTCCCTCTCCCATCCCCCCTTCCCTCCCCTTCCCCCTCCCCTCTCCGCCCTCCTCTCCCCCTCCCCTCCCCCTTCACCCCCTACTCTCCCCTTCCCCTCTCCATCCCCCTCCTCTACTCGCCCCTTCCCCTCCCCTCCCCTCCCCTTCACCCTCCTCTCCCTCCCTTCCTCCTTCCCCCTCTTTTCCCTTTTCCCTCCCCTCCTCTCCCCGCAATGCCCTCCCCTCTCTCCCCTCTTCTCCCCCCTTTCCCTCCCCCCTTCCCTCCCCACCCTTCCCCTTCCCTCCCCTTCCCTTCCCCTTCCCTCCCCTTCCCTTCCCTCCCTCCCCCTCCTCCTTCCTCTACCCTCTCCGCCCTCCTCCTCCTCCTCCTCTCCCCCTCCCCTCTTCCCCTCCTCCCTCCCCTCCCCTCTTCCCTCCCCTCCCCTCTTCCCTCTTCCCCCCCTCCCCTCTTCCCCCCTCCCCTCTTCCCCCTCCTCCCTCCCCTCTTCCCCTCCCCTCTTCCCCCCTCCCCTCTTCCCCTCCCCTCTTCCCCTCCCCTCTTCCCCCTCCCCTCTTTCCCCCTCCCCTCTTTCCTCCCTACGTCTTCCCCCTCCCCCCTCTTCCCCCTCCCCCCTCTTCCCCTCCCCCCTCTTCCCTCTCCCTCTTTCTCCCCTACGTTTCCCCCCTCTTCCCCCTCCCCCCTCTTCCCCCTCCCCCCTCTTCCCCTCCCCCCTCTTCCCCTCCCCTCTTCCCCCTCCCCTCCTTCGCCTCTCCCCTCTTCCCCTGCTCCCCTCTTCCCCCTCTCCCCTCTTCCCCCTCCCCCTCTTCCCCCTCCCCCTCCTCCCCCTCCTCCCCCCCTCTTCTCCCCTCCCCCTCCTCCCCCCCCTCCCCTCTTCCCCCCTCCCCTCTTCCCCCCCTCCCCTCTTCCCCCTCCCCTCTTCCCCCTCCCCTCTTCTCCTCCCCTCTTCCCCCTCCCCTCTTCCCCTTCCCCCTCCCCCCTCTTCCCCTCTTCCCCCTCTTCCCCCTCCCCCTCTTCCCCCTCCCCTCCCCCTCCTCCCCCTCCCCCTCTCCCCTTCCCCCTCCCCTCTCCCTCCCCCCTCCCCTCTTCCCTCCCCTCTTCCTCCCCCCTCCCCTCTTCCCTCCCCTCTTCCCCTCTCCCCCTTCCCATCCCCCCTTCCCATCCCCCCCTTCCATCCCCCCTTCCCATCCC